>NC_056735.1:932343866-932603866 GCF_019279795.1 Protopterus annectens | reverse complement strand
TTAATATACTGTACATTGGGATTGCAGTGACCAGAGTCTGAGTTACAAACTTTATTAATATATCTAAATAAAGGTCATTTTTTTTACTGAGGAAGAAAAGCTGTTTGCACTGAGGTGTCTAGTTGACATACCAGGAACACAAGCTTTTGTAAGGGAGCCAGGAATGACTTTGAATATTATCTTGGCATCTCTGCTTATGCAAGAGACCCCTCACCCAAGAAAGAGATTCCTGAAATTTTGCAAAAGACTCTGCAAAGAAAAGAAAGTCATCTAATTATGGAAAAATGTGGATATTCTGTAGCCTGCAATGACTTATAACTGGAGCTGGACACTTTGTAAACCCTCTTGTTGCAGTGGATAGTCCAAAGGGTAAGGCAGAGAACTGATAATGTGATCCAAAGACAAAAAAAATTTAGGAAACACCTGAAGTCTAAATGAATAGGAATGTGATGATAAGCAATTTTTAAGTTTTACCAGGAAACTTGAATGGTGAAGAAGAGGCAACAGGTTGTGAAGTGACATCATCTTGAATTTGGGCACTATCACAAACAGGGTTAAGAAAGAAAGATCCAAAACTGTTCTCCAAGCATTTGCTTTGTTTGGGACTAGGAACATCCTTGAATAAAACCCATTCCCCACCTGGGAATGAGCAACTGATCCTATTACTCCTTTGGACATTGTGTTATGAAGAACAGGTAGAAACAAAAGAGTCTGACTTGTGGGTAGGATGAGGATTGACATCCTGGAAAGGAAAAATTTCCTCTCACTGCCATCTGTAACTCTGATAAATTATTTTCGGAATCCATTTATCTGAAACAATCTGTTGCCAAATATAAAAAATGGAGACTTAGACTTTCAGGAAGAGTAAAAGGGCCAGGGTGGGAGGTGATCACAAGGACTCTTGAACAGTCATTCAGACTTGCTGGAGAGTCCTTGGTTTTGGGAGGACTGAGACTTATTTTTAGAACCTCTTTGCCACCTCTTCTTAAACCTCTGCTTGCCTGAGTTCTGTTAAGACCGTTTATTCTGTATTTTGTCTAAACTGGATGAGGAGAAAGAAAATCCCTTGGACAATTTGGAAAAGGAAGGCTAAAAATCTTAGAGATTTCCTGGATCAGCTTATCCCATTCATCATAGTTTTTGATCACTTCTGCAGCAGAGTGGCCAAACAATAAATCTCTATCCAAGTAAGAATTTACAATATCATTTTTTATATAATCTGAAAGATTCTGGGAATGCAGCCAAGCAAATCTCCTTAAAACGGTACTGGTGGCCATAGCCCTGGAAGAACTATCAACAGAGTCATACACACACTGATTATTGATCTGTGCAATAAAAGAAACAAAGTTATTTAAAGCAGATTTTTCTTCACAAGAAGAAACTGTAGATAAAACATTCCACATACTTTCACAATATGTCAAAATAAGCTTTAAATATGAGCCTGACAATTTCAAATTCTGAATTTCAAAGTTGCAGAATTATACACTTTTCTTCCATACCTACCAATAACTACCCCATCTGTGAAAAAACAACGGTAGGTCCACATAGATAAAGGGTGGTATATTAAGAACAAAACAGACCAAAAGAAAATAACCGACCACTACCGCTAAAAGAGACAACAAAAATTCATACTGAAAATGATTTTTTAGATGTTTCAGTTAATATGGATAATGCTTTTGGTAGGTTGAAACTATGATTGATAGGTTTATAGGAAGCCCTGCAAACGTAATAATTTTTTACAAAGGGCAAGAATGCATTCTAAGCATGTTGTGAAGAATGTGGTTAAAGGTCAATTACTTAGGACCATGAGGTTACATAATAATGATGATGAGTCTGCAGTTGCAGCACTCAAGGAACCTTCAGCACAATTTACATCTAGAGGCTATCAGCGAGCAGATGTAGATAATATTGTTGAGTCTGTATTATCCCTCAGGGATACCATTGCAAAACCCTTCTTTTCTGAGAATACACAAGATGCTGTTTTGTCTTCTTCCCTAGATAGAGTATGTTGTCCTCAGATTGTTCTGACTTATTCTATTGGTATTAAGATAGTCTGCAATGTGATTAAGAGGAACTGGCTGTTTTTGACTAATGATAATGATTTAAGTGAACTGTTAGGTTCATCACCGAGGTTCTCTTTTAAGAACAACAGGTCACTCAAAACAAGAGTTGTGCTATAAACATACAATGCATTTAGATAATACTTGTTCCACCCATAGGGGCACGTTTCCGTGCAAGGCTTGTAGTGCCTGTGTGTATATATATGGCCCGTGACCAGTATTGATCACCCTTTATCTGCAAGCAGGATTGAACTTGATTTTTATGCAGACTGCAAATCTAAGAATGCGATTTATTATGCAAAATGCACAATTTGCAAGTCATTTTATGTGGGACTAATCGTACCTTTAGGGAAAAGTTTAGGACCATACTGGTGACATTAGGAACAACAAGTTATTGAATGCTTTGGCTAAACATGTTGCTGAGCATAGCTCTAGATATAGTCTTAAGTTTACAGTTTTGGAAGTTGTTCCTGAAAGTCTGTGGGGTGGTGATCTCTGTAACAAGACAAAGCAGAAAGAGCTTCATTAGATACTTTCTTTGTGAGCAGATAGAAGCCCAGGTTTAAATGAGAGTATCTCTTTTGAGCCTGTATTTAAAGCTCATAATTTAGTTTATTGATTTTTTGGTGTGAATACATTTTTGCATGAGCTAATGCATGGATTGGTGTTTTTAGTCATGTGTTTTATCTTTGGTGTTATTGGTGGACTGTGCTTTTATGAATAGATTGTTAATTGTAGCTCATTTATGGTCTGAAAAAGCTGCTATCGCAGTGAAAGCACTCACTGGTTTATTCTTGGTTCATTTTTATTATTTTCAATAACGTTTTTGGTGTTTCTTTTAGCCGTGGTAGTCGGTTAATTTTCCCATCCTCATTAGTAAGAGTAAAACTAAAGGCATTGCAGCAATGGAGTCAACTAGATCTGTAGCTGCTGGGTCAGGTTTGGGAATAGTGTATAAAATTTGAAGACAGAGGAACTTTATACATCCTGTCTGCCTTTTTAGGGACAACCGGCTGACTGTCAGAAAAATTTGGAGGCAGTAAGACACACATCTTCTAAAGAAGACAGGACAGGAGGAATGGGTGTAGGTTCTGGAAAATTCTTCTGTAACAACTCATAATATTTCTGAGGGATTGTGAAACCCCATTGTTTCCCCACTGAAACTATTAAGATATTCAACAATAGTCTCAGAGAAAGAGAACCCCCTACAGGGAGAATCAGAAAGTGAGCTCTACTCTGAGTCTGAATCAGAAATCTGAGAACAAAACCCCAAATCCATCCCTGCAGCTTCTTATTCAGATTCAAAATCTTGAATCTCTTCAGGAAAGGAGACATACATCTCTCTTTTACTGAAAACAACTCTACAAGAAGGATCAATAGCCTGAATCAAAACCTGAGCCAGTCCCAGTAAACTACCCTATCCAAAGAAATTTGAGGAGGAGTTGATACATGCTTGGTTTTCTGTTTCTTTTTGACTGGAAAAAGAGCAAATCATGTTACTAATGGAAGGGATAGTGTGGGCACAGCATTCTGACACAACAGGGAAACTATCCTTGTTTCCTTTCCCAGGACTGAGGGGATCCCAACAGAGGACATGGCTAACCCCTGTGCCATAGTTGCTGTAGGTGCTGCACCAGAGGGATCTGGAGTAAAGATGAGTGACCTGAGGTACAGCAAATGGCCACAGCAGTCACCCACCTGAAGCTGATGCAAATTGGTAGCCTGCTGTGGTAGCAAAGACTGTTTGCTTAACATTTTCTTTTTGTGGTTGGAAGAAGGACTGACCATGGGAATGATGATCTGTTCCATGGTCAAGTCAAATATAGTGCCACTCTCCTGGGCAAACATGCAACAAATGCCAGTAAAAGTACCAAGCCACAAAAATTACTTTTTGACAGGAAAATCACAGTAAAAAGTACTTTCAAACATTATGGCAGTCCCACAATGGAAAAATAAAGAGACGTTCTCCACAGAAAATATTTTATCAGTTAGTTAACTTCCTTTTTAAATTGACAGAAATGAGTGATCATTTTAAAAGTACAGTACAGTCTCAAGAATATTCATTTAGCACAACACTCCTAGCTTTAGAATAACTTTCAAAAAGAGGAAAATAATAAAACATCAGTAAAAAATAAGTAAATGGAAGTTTTTTTTCCTTAAGGGGAACTTATTTGCTCAGCTAGGCAAGGGCACACTGACCTTTGATCCTCATAAGCCTTAAAGGACTGTACTTTTTGGCAGCAGGAAAGCACTGAAGGGCTTTAAACCCAAACTTGTGTCTTAGTCAACTCATCATCAGCTGCTTGATAGTGTGTGTGTGCATGGAAGGTGCCCTGAAGCTCTGAAAGCTCCCTAGCTCCTTTATTCCTGCACTAAGAAATAACCTTACTGAGGTCTTGACTGACTTACGCCTCTTTGCGAGGAATTTGTCCTTGAAACTACTGTTTGACAAAACAAGTGAGACTGATTTAGGAAGTCGATTCAAACGTAAAAGTACTTTCATACCAGCTCTTCCTTATAATGTTGACTGTTTTGTTTCAGTATGTGAACAAGATTTTTATCAATATTTCTCTAATGTTGCTTCTAGAAATTTATATCACAATCTAGATGCTAATGAATGGCTTTCCCTCCATGATTTGTCTAGTAGTGTTGAATTGATCATACAGTCAGCTGACAAAGGAGGAGGTATAGCGATATTAGATGCTCTCATGTACAATGAGATGATGTTGGATATGTTAAGTGATAACAATACCTATAGACTGATAATACGTGATGCTGTTACTGATATTGTAAGGAGTGTTCATGACACATTATACGATCTTTTGATGTGTAGACAAATTAACAGTGAGTTCTATAATTATCTCTTGACTGAGTTTCCAATGATACCATTAATTAAAGATCTTCCTAAAATACATAAAGGTATTACTCCTCCACCTTTACGACCAATAGTGTCAGGGGCTGGATGGGTCATTGAACACATTTCACATTACTTGGAATCAGTTCTAGGACCCTTAGCAAGGAGTGTTCCAACTATTTTGAAGGATACCTACCAACTACTGGATGATCTAGATAACCTAATGAAGAGTAATAAGCTATCCCCTTCTATTATTTTAGCTTCTCTAGATGTTAAGAGCTTATTCACAGTGATTCCAAATGATTATGGAATAGAAGCTATTAGGGAGACCCTACTCAGCTTAGGTGCATTAGATAACAATACACAGCTGGTTATTTGCACACATTTGGATGTAGTACTGAACAACAATGTCTTTACGCACTGAGATGTAATATATGCACAAACATGGGGTGTGGCCATGGGCACCCCTTGTGCGAATTCGTACGCAAATTTAGTTATGTACTACTGGGAATATGCGCATTTGTTCAATAGCGTCTTTTTTCAGCACATTTTGCTTTATAGACACTTTGTGGATGATGTTTTAATTGTTTGGGATGGAAGTCTGGATCTATTGCAGGATCTGGTGAATTATTTAGAGTCCACTACTGATTTCCTAAGATTTACGATGGAAGCGTCTCCATATGAATTACATTTTCTTGATATTACAATTTCTAGAAATCCAGAAGGCCTGATTTCAACTACCCTCTATAGAAAGCCTTGTTGGAGGAATGCATTATTACATTATGATAGTATGCATCCACGCTCAGTGTTTCCAAATATTGTTAAGAGTCAGTTTAAGAGAATCCCTAGCTTATGTAGAAATGTTACCGATAGGAATATACAAACAGACTATATGAGAAAGCTATTTCAAGAGAGGGGCTATACTGCATCCTTGGTATGTAGTTTGAAACATCCTGTCTTGGCTAATGATATGGAAGGTCCTACTATTTTAAGACAATTTAAGACCGGATTTAATTATAAGGTCCATTATGAGCATAATAGGGTATTTTTTACCACCAGATATACCAGCGATATTAAATCTATCACTAGTATTATCAGGAAAAACTGGAATATACTACTTATAGACAATCACTGCTCCCAATTGGTAGGGGCAACACCCAGCTTTAGATATAGAAATAGTAAAAACTTAAGGAGACTACTATGTATTAATAAAACTAATTTGTTAACTAGTAGTGTGGTTAGACAGGGGTTGAGATGTGGCACCTTTCCATGCAACAGATGTAACATGTGTAGATATATTGCTAGTGATAACCAGTTTGTCCATCCCCATCTCAATTACACTTATACATCTAGTTTTTACGCTACCTGTGAGAGTACTAACTTGATATACCTAGCTACCTGCACAGAATGCACAGCTTTCTATGTGGGCATGACCTCTAGGAGATTGAGAGATCGAATGTACAATCATATATATGATATTAAGAAAATGAACTCAAACAGTGCTTTAGCTAAACATGTTGCCATATATTCTAACCATGGTTTTAGGTTTACAGTCCTGCAGGTTGTGGGTATTAATAAAAGAGGGGGCGACAAGTTGAATTATCTGGAGATAGTCGAGTTAAGGTGGATCTTAAAACTGAGAGCCCATATTGAGCCAGGTTTGAACCAGTATGTCAGTATAAAGCCTGTTTTAACAGCACGTGATTGATTACCATAAAGCTGTTATTATATTGTTGTTGTATTTTGTCCAGCTTAGTTGTCCCTGTATAGTTATATTTAGACTTCTGTTCTAGGTTTTTGTCTTTGTTTTCATTTATAGATGTAAAAGTTCCACGTAATGACAACAAACCTAATATATGAAATTATGATCATTCATACATTTCTATATATATTTCTATATTTATATGGTTTATGCAATTATTTTTGTTTTAGTTTTATTTTTATTGATTTTTTATTGATTTCGACCATTTTAATACACCTGACCTCAGTAATGTCTGTTTTTTTATACAATTTACACATAGACATTATTTTTACTGTTTTTATTTTTATCCTATATCTTTGTTATATATATTTTTGTTATTTGATTTTAGAAAAGCGTTCATGTGGAAGCTAGCAATATACATATTTTATATGCTTTGCCTCCGGTTTATGATGGATTAACATACACTCTTTTTATGTTGTTCTAATTGCTTCAGCAGCTTATTTGACTTGACTGCCAATTTTATTAATTAGTAGATAAGCTAAGTGATTATATAAAACGCTGCTTACTGAATATTTTGATGTAAAACCTGAGGAAGCGTGTTTGGATACACGTGAAAGCGCTTGTTACATTTGCAATAAAATAATTTTAACATTTTATTCCATCGTGGTGGTTTCTATCTGGTTGTTCTGTTGGAAGGCTCCCTAGTTGTTATATTCTTGGCAAGACATAACCCATATAGCTAAGGCTGCTACATCAGCGATCAGTATGAAGAACATGACAATGATGAACCAAGTGAGTATGGTTCCAGAACCTTGACTGATTCCCAGACAAGACACGAGCAGACAGAAAGAGTTTCTATCAAGTGTTATGGAACCAGGCTGTTCTATAACATCACAGAGTATTTTCCTAAAGCCTCTCCTTAAAGAACCATTATGTTTTCAATGAATGCTGCTGTCTTTGCAGAGATATGACTTGATGATTGTGTATAAACATGGCAGATAGATGTTTATTGCTGATGTGTCAAGTAAACCTTGTTTCAAAGACAGCAAAGTGGAATTGCTGAAATATGAATTAGACATGGTGTCTATTACATACTTCCTAATAATATCTAGAGTGACGTGAGCAAGATCATTAGACACACTGATGCAATTTCAGTTGTGAAGAGAACTGTTATTGTAAGAAAAAAAAAATCCATTTCAAATTCATATGTTCTACACATTTGAAGATCAAGTAAACTACATGCAAGACCTGTTGTTCAATCTAACAAAATAATCATGCGGATCCAGATGCAAAACAAAATGCTGGAAATAATCCAAGAAGTAAATTCAGGAATTGTGAAAGACCTAGAAAAAGTGCAAGATGTTTAGGAATTGTAAAGTGCAAAGAAAAGCACAAGAGATTATGTTTTGGCTGGGTATGCTTAATCAGACTGTTCTCCAAGCATTTGCTTTGTTTGAAATTAGGAACATCCTTGACTAAAGCCCCTTCCCCACCTGGGTAGGAATAACTGATTATATTACTCCTGAGGACAGCATATGATTAAGAATAGGTAGAAACAAAAGAGTCTGACCTGTAGGTAGGTTGAGGAATGACATCCTGGAAAGGAAAAAATTCCTCCCACTCCATCTGTAACCTTGATAAATGATTTTCAGAATCCATTTATCTGAAACAATCTGTTGCCAAAGAGAAAAATGGAGACTCAGATTTTCAGGAAGAGTAAAAGGGCTCTTGAACAGTCATTCAGACTTGCTGGGGTTCCTTGGTTTTGGGAGGACTGAGACTTATTTTTGGAACCTCTTTGCCATATCTTCTTAAACCTCTGCTTGCATAAGTTATGTTAAGACTGTTTATTCTGTACTTTGTCAATGGTAGGGATTGTGTGGGCACAGCATTCTGACACAACAGGGAAACCATCCTTGTTTCCTTTCCCAGGACTGAGGGGATCCCAGCAGAGGACATGGCTAACCCCTGGGGCATAGTTGCTGTAGGTGCTGCACCAGATGGATCTGGAGTAAAAGATGAGTAACCTGAGGTACAGCAAATGGCCACAGCAGTCACCCACCTGAAGCTGGTGAAAATTGGTAGCCTGCTGTGGTAGCAAAGATCGTTTGCTTAACATTTTCTTTTTGTAGTTGGAAGAAGGACCGGCCATGGGATGACGATCTGTTCCACTGTCAATCCGATTATAGTGCCTTTAAACTAGGGAAACAAGCAACAAATGCCAGTAAAAGTACCAAGCCACAAAAGTTACTTTTTTGACAGGAAAAACACAGTAAAAACACTTTCAAACACTATGGCAGCCCCACAATGGAAAAAAAAGAGACGTTCTCCACAGAAAATATTTTATCAGTTATTTAACTTCCCTTTTAACTGACAGAAATGAGTGATCAGTTTAAAAGTACCTTACAGTCTCAAGACTATCCATTTAGCACAACACTCCCAACTTTAAAATAACTTTCAAAAAGAGGAAAGTAATAAAACATCAGTAAAAAATAAGTAAATGGATTTATTTTTCCTAAGGGGAACTTATTTGCTCAGCTAGGGAAGCACACACTGACCATTGATCCTTGTAAGCCTCAAAGGACCATCCTCTTTGGCAGCAGGAAAGCACTGAAGGTCTTCAAACCCAGACATGTGTTTTAGTCATCTCATCTTCAGCTTCTTGATAGTTTGGGTGCATAGAAGGTGCCCGGAAGCTCTGAAAGCTGGCTAGCTGTTATATTCTTGGCAAGATATAACCCATATAGCTGCTACATCAGCAATCAATATGAAGAACATAACAACGATGAACCAAGTGAGTATGGTTCCAGAACCTTGACTGATTCCCAGACAAGACATGAGCAGACAAGACACGAGCAGACAGAAGGAGTTTCTATCAAGTGTTATGGAGCCAGGATGTTCTATAACATCACAGAGTATTTTCCTAAAGCCTCTCCTTAAAGAACATTATGTTTTCAATGAATGCTGCTGTCTTTGCAGAGATTTGACTTGATGATTGTGTATTAACATGGCAGATAGATGTTTATTGCTGATGCGTCGAGTAAAGCTTGTCTCAAAGACAGCAAAGTGGAATTGCTGAAATATGAATTAGACATGGTGTCTATTACATACTTCCTAATAATATCTAAAGTGACATTGAGCAAGATTATTAGACACACTAATGCAATTTCAGTTGCGGAGAGAACTGTTACTGTAAGAACAAAAAATCCATTTCAAATACATATGTTCTACACATTTGGAGATCAACTAAACTACATGCAAGATCTATTGTTCAATCTAACAAAATAATCATGCTGAACCAGATGAGAAACAAAATGCTGGAGATAATCCAAGAGGTAAATTTAGGAATTGTGAGACATAGAAAGAGTAACAAAAACCTGTTCCACGAACAATAAAGGTCTTCCTCCCACAGAATTCCAAAAGGATAAAGTCCACCAGTAAAGTTATGTAATCGATTTATTTTCACACCAAACAAAAAACAAAAATCTTAGCGCTTTCGTCTCCCTCCGGAAACTTCTTCAGAGATGAATTAAAACCACAAAATGCATCAGTTTTTATACTTTATCTAGTGGGCTGGTCAATAGGTTAATTAATTGATTAACACATTTCATTCATTTCCTTCTAAAAGTGAAATGCACACTGTTTTCATTGTGTGTAGAAAATACAATTTTCTCACAGAAAACATTGGTCTTTAAATTCAGTTATCAAATGTCTGTCTACAAATTCAGTATAAATATAAAATATATAACGTTATATTGAATATATCAAAATACGTTGCAATATATTAAATGAATTGAATAAATCATAAGTACAATTAATATACTTATTATATTGTAGAAAAAATGAATGCAAAAAGATCAACATAACTTTCAATGCTTTTTCTAATAAATGAATACAAGTAGATCCACACAACAGTATGTCGTACCAAAACCTTAAGACATAAACAGTGGGAGACCACTGTTAACATACTAAAAAAAGAAACACTAATATCCTGTTAAATATATTACATACAATAATAATGATAATATTAGTATAAATAGTATAAATAGTATAAAAATACAAAATGTAGAAATATAAATGGTAAAAATACAAATAATATATACAGATGGAAAAATGTATGTATACACATAATGTGCACACAAAAGACATACGTACATATACATACCCATACACACATATATCATGTACCCACACATCTACATACCCACACACATAAACACACATGTATAGCCAAATACATACATACACACACCCCTCCCCCTTGCATACACATACCCCCACATGCATATAACTGTTCTTAATGTTAAATACTATAATTTAATTTAATATAAATATACAATATGATATTGTTAAAATGTCCACCTATCTATACAAAATATGATTGTTGTTTGATTATTGTTTCAATTCCAAACTATTATTCAACTTTTTTATTCAACTTTTTTACAGCCCTTTTAGGATCAGCAGCAAAATTTTTTCTTAAAAAAGAACATTGTAAAAGGGCAAATGATTAAAATGGCAAGAATGATTTCAAGCGACAGTGGTTTTATCATGGAAATTAAAAATGTAGAACAGATGTTTCAGGAGAGAGGCTATCCATCAAGAGTTAATGATAAGGTAGCAGAGTACGTTCTAAAAGGAAGAAATGAAAATAGATATGTACCATTACTTACTATTAAAAAGAGGGACTTATCGGATCTATTAGAGGAAAACGATACTTCTACAGCTAATGAAATGCAAGAAAACAGACAAGTAATTAATAAGAATAGTAATATAAATGATGGTTTACCCTTCCTTACATTAACTTATCACAAAGGTATGGGGTAGCTAAGAAAATGTATAGACGAGACATGGAGGATGTTCAATGGAATGTATGGTAAAACTAATATATTTCAGAAGAATATAAAATATAGTTACAGGAGGAATAGGAATATAAAGAATATGCTGGAACATTACAAGACTAACAAAACCAATACAGTTATAGGTGCAAATAGAAAACGGGGAACTTTTAAATGTGGACGGTGTGCCCAGTGCTCTTTCATTGCAGAACAAAAGAATTTGACAATAGCTAGTGTAGGAATTACTTTGAAAGCTAAGAATTATAGTAGTTGTTATACTCAGGGTGTGGTTTATTTGGCTTTTTGTAAGGTGTGTTCAAAATATTATGTGGGTAAAACTGAGAGACATTTTAGAGCCAGAATATATGAACATATAAGGGATATTAACAAGCAAAATGTGAATAATGCATTATATAGGCACCTGATGTGTTGCAAGGAGGCTAATTTCAAATTCTGGGTATTAGAAGAGGTTGGACACCCTGAAAGAGGTGGGGACTGGGAAACAAAGTTAGAATATAAGGAAATGATGTGGCAATTGCGTTTGGATGCATGCGGAGGGAAAGGATTAAATGACCACATATCTATTTCACCTGTTTTAAAAATTTTTGCTGCTGATCCTAAAAGGGCTGTAAAAAAGTTGAATAAAAAAGTTGAATAATAGTTAGGAATTGAAACAATAATCAAACAACAATCATATTTTCTATAGATAGGTGGACATTTTAACAATATCATATTGTATATTTATATTAAATTAAATTATTGAATTAAAGTATTTAACATTAAGAACAGTTATATGCATGTGGGGGTATGTGTATGCATGGGGGAGGGGTGTGTGTATGTATTTGGCTATACATGTGTGTTTATGTGTGTGGGTATGTAGATGTGTGGGTACATGATATATGTGTGTATGGGTATGTATATGTACGTATGTCTTTTGTGTGCACATTATGTGTATACATACATTTTTCCATATGTATATATTATTTGTATTTTTACCATTTATATTTCTACATTTTGTATTTTTATACTATTTATACTAATTATACTAATATTATCATTATTATTGTATGTAATATATTTAACAGGATATTAGTGTTTCTTTTTTAGTATGTTAACAGTGGTCTCCCACTGTTTATGTCTTAAGGTTTTGGTACGACATACTGTTGTGTGGATCTACTTGTATTCATTTATTAGAAAAAGCATTGAAAGTTATGTTGATCTTTTTGCATTCATTTTTTCTACAATATAATAAGTATATTAATTGTACTTATGATTTATTGAATTCATTTAATATATTGCAACGTATTTTGATATATTCAATATAACGTTATATATTTTATATTTATACTGAATTTGTAGACAGACATTTGATAACTGAATTTAAAGACCAATGTTTTCTGTGAGAAAATTGTATTTTCTACACACAATGAAAACAGTGTGCATTTCACTTTTAGAAGGAAATGAATGAAATGTGTTAATCAATTAATTAACCTATTGACCAGCCCACTAGATAAAGTATAAAAACTGATGCATTTTGTGGTTTTAATTAATCTCTGAAGAAGTCTCCGGAGGGAGACGAAAGCGCTATGATTTTTGTTTTTTGTTTGGTGTGAAAATAAATCGATTACATAACTTTACTGGTGGACTTTATCCTTTTGGAATTCTGTGGGAGGAAGACCTTTATTGTTCGTGGAACAGGTTTTTGTTACTTGGTGTGACAACAATTTTTTGGTGCTTTGAGACATAGAAAGAGTGCAAGACATTTAGGAATTGTAAAGTGCAAAGAATGAGCATAAGAGATTATGTTTTGGCTGGGGATGTTTAATCAGACTGAGGTGATGGTGAGAAGTTGTTAGATACACCTTTTCACAAAAATAAGCACGAGAAAAGAAATTATCCCATTTAAGATTCCACGGGACATGGAGCGAATTTGCTGCTGACTTTTTTTCAGTGTAAGGACAATCATTATCTTGTCTTTACAGACTGTTATTCAAAGTAAATGCAACTTGTTAAAATGAGAGGCATCCAATTCATTTGTTTTACTTAAAGCAATGTTTTTGAAACACGGGATTTCAGCAGGCCTCTCAACTGTCTGTATTTTGGAGGAACAGTCCTATTTTTATACCTGCTGCACAGGATGTCTTTATTTTTGGAGGTATGTCTCTATTTTCAGATTTTATTTACCCCTTTGCACAATTTCTGAATTCCTCTCATAAACTGGTGTATGAACCTGTCTAGCTCACAGAAAACCACACTACATGACCAACATACTAATGGTTACAAAAATTTAAAGAAAGAGGACTCACATCTTATATCTCCTTTTTGTGAAGCACAAATAAACGACCTTGTGTGGTTGAATTTTGCAATTCAGTTCATTAAAGTATATATAGATTTGACATTGTCTGGTAAGGTACTTATATTTTCCATACTTTTTGTCCCCCTCTGTTTTTTAAAGATGTGGTGCTGAGTAGTGACTGCAAACCTACTGGAAGAAGGAAAAGTTATTTGCTATTGGGTACTGAAATGTTATGCTGATTAGATGTCCTGAATTTTAGCTGGATATTCTTACTTTTCAAGGGCCTATGTTCCTATTTACAAGGCAAGGATTTCCAGTTTATTTTTGATAATGGTCCTCAGCTTGTGATTCATGAGTTTCATAAATGTAAATAAGAATGGAAGTTCAGACCTATTATGATAGATGTCGATGTCTATATTTCAGTGGCTAAATTGCAAATCAGAGACAGCTTCTCAGTAACATTTTTTTGCTATCTTCCATATTTCTTTGGTCACATTTCTTAGTCTCACTGCTGCCGCACCATTTTGGAATGGTCAAACCTATCTTTCTGTTCCATCCCAATAAGAGTCCCTCTTTAGTCTCATAAACTTAAGCTCTACCAGTAACATGAGATTTTACACTAAAAGTTAGATTTTTAATGTTGCATTATAATGTCGACTTTAGTTAAAGTTACTGGCAGCTAGTTAGACTTGCCTTACCTTTATTGTTCTATATGTTGCGTTTGCTCTTCCAAACTGTGCTGTGCTACATACACATTATGGCAATGAAAGGAATGCAAGAAAATGTATAAGCATGACTCCATTGCTCTTTTTCAGGTTTGAGAAATGATCACTGATACTAATGTGTGTGCCTGTAGGAGAAGACATTGAGATACCCTGACATAATTAGCGACCCTGAGGCAGACTGGTACACACATGTTATGATGTTCACAAATCCATGCAATTGTAGTGTTGCATTCACAGATATAAGTTTACTGATACTGATGTGTAAATTAGTGCACTGCTATTTTAATTTATGAAGTGCATCTTCTTCAGATGATTTAATATTAACATTTGTGAGCCTGTTTATCAGTGTTGAAGTGACACCCTGACCCTATATGCAAAAATGAGAAAAAGGGGGTTGTAGATGGATGAATGGATGGATTTGTGAGCCTGAATGCAGGGTGTCTTTGCAGAGTGTAGGTTTTAGGACATGGTGAAAGTTTAACAATTTATCTATGTCTACACACGGCCAGTCGTGCTTGTCCTTGTAAATGCATTTATTACAGGGCGCTTTTTTGTTTGCATTGTGTGTGTGTATGTATATCATCAGTGTCTTTTAAGATGCCTATCATTTGTTTACATCCCTGTCATTCTTGTTGCCAGTGCAAAACATGTTTGTGTGCCAGACCACCTTGACTATTTACATATTAATTTGTGGCATTTGTTACCTGCATATTTTAAATGATTTATGTGATGTGTTGTCTTCTGAGTACGAGCGAGTTCTCTCACTCAATTTTCCTTGATATTTGAATGTTAACAGATTATGGATAACTCTGCAGCGACTTCTGCTTTGCCTACACATCCTCCTGGTTCAGTACATCAGTGTTAGGGAACTGCATGCTCGCAGAACAGTCAAGATATGCTAAGCACTGATGGCTTTTTATATTACTTGGAAAGGGTCAGCCACATATCACTACTTGTAAGAAAAAGACTCTTTCTAAGTGTCATGGACATAGTGTTACACGTTTTACTTCTAGAGGGGATCAGCATCTGACTACTATACAACCTGCTATACAATTTTGTGTGGTGTGTCATACAATGTTTCAGTGGGTAAGCCTTCCAGGAAGGAAATATATGACAGTGTGAGCTGAGTAAGAAGGAAGAGAGTGCAGGGTAATATCTTGTTGCTGCAATGAATTGTTGACATCGATCATATTCAGTGGCCTTTGAATGTCAGGGAATTCATCTACCACTGTATCTTGGAGGTGAGATTGAGGATAAGCATTTTGGTTTTGCCTACTCCAAAAAATGTAAGGGATTTATCTATGTGTGAGATTCGGATGTTGGATATAATGCATTTGCTTAATGGTTGTGAGTTATGGCAGCTATACTTCTTTCCTGTTTGTGTGTCTCTTGAGGGGAAGTGTGAAAGCTTTCATTTTGTTGTTGCTTTAACGTTGTCTAAATCTTTGCATTCATATAGCTTAACATGAAATGCTGTCCTTGAGTTGTTTAGTGGGATCACTTATGTGCCTGTTCCAATTCATATTATATGTGACTTTGATCCTGCGACCATTAAGATTTTGACACTTAACTAGACTTAGGCTCAGAATGTATAACACTGGCAAATATAGTGAAAGATAAACAACATGTCCACATCAAGAGGACACTCAACACTGAGTGTTACAGCTCTCTGCAAGTGTTCTTAGGTACATAAAACTGCATGTGCATTTGCAACTGTGATAAGTCATCCGTAAGAGTCCACAGGAGTGTGTGGGTGTGCCCAATTGTCCTCTTACTACAGTATGTAATAAATAATTGTCAATGGTGACAGCATTTCATTGGGTTTTTTATAGAATAAGAAAGTGTGTACAGTTGAAATTATCATAAATAGTTCTCAGTGGGGCACTACCCAGATGCAAAATACACAGCACTTCCCAGATGTAGTGGGGTTTGGTTCTCAGTTCAAGTCTGATCAGGTTTCTTTAGGCATCCTCAGGTGATCACAACCCAGTAGAGTAGAACGTCAATGTCTGCAGGCATCCTGGATTTAAAGAACAAACCGGAGCACAAAGGCCAATCAAACAATAGCAAATTTCATCCAGAACAATAACAACACCACCTAGTCTCACAAGGAGATAATTTGAAAAAAAAAGTTCTAAATGTAGAAATCCATCGCAGCAAAAATACTTCATAAGAGTATTTAAATCAGCACTAATACACCATAATTTAAATACAAAATCAGAAACTTGCACTTCCCAGGTGTAGTAGGATTTGGTTCTGAGATCGTCTGATTAGATATAGTCAGGCATCCTTGTGTAGTAGCAGCTCAGCAGAGTAACAGTGTCCATAGACTGACCGAGTTCAACTCACTACAGCCATGTAATGCTGCAAGTGTTTCTGCATTTACAGCCTGATGATTCCTGTAGGCCTCAAGTATTGCTTGTTCATATTTGCATTAATAATTCCAAAGCCATGCTACATACTAGAAAGCTTACACAAAGACAAACACAACTGTATTGATATTTGACCTCTGTCTAGTGAAGGTAAAGAGATATTAATTGTTGTTCATATAATATTTATTTAGTTATACTTCATAAATTTCTTAATATCTCAACAACCAAGTATCGCTCACTGAACTGCATAGTCTCATATGAAAGCTGTCAGATGGATGAGCATGACAGTGTAACACCCCTATGCCCTCTGAAGACCCAAAGAATCAAGAAGATTTTAAATATATTTGTCTTACGTAAAGTTGATAGAATAACAAACTTTGCATTAATAAGCATTTTCTGATGGATACAATGTCTGAAGCTCAAGCATTGCTATTACAGTTGCTGGACTGCAATCCAGAGCATTTTGCTCAGTCTAGTTTAGAGGGCTAAAGCTGTGAGCTGAATTATTGTTTTACAGGGTTTGATTCCCTCATTTGCCTGAGTAAGTCTCTTAACCAGACTGCTTCTTCTGCTGGGATTTTACTTTGAAACTAGCTCTTTGGGGATATTTTCTGAACAACTGAAACTCTTGGCCTTTTTGGCATACACACACACACACACACACACACACACACACACACACACACACACACACACACACACACACACACACACACACACACACACACACACACACTCACACATACCCACATCACACAAAACACACACCTGTGTATTTTCTTTTAGAAGTCTCAAACTCGATAGCGAATTTACAGTGTCAGAATGAAAATGAAACATCTGTACCTGATTGTTTCTTTATCTGTCTAGTGCAATGATGGTAAACCTTTTAGGTTCGGCATGTCAAAAATTCGGAAAATGCCTAACTTGACTCTGCTTGTGTGTCATCCCTCCAAACAAAAATAAAATAAAATAAATAGATAAAAATAAATAAAACAGCATGGCTCTCTATACATCAGGGATAAATCCCAACACAATCAGGGACAGATCTAGAAATAAGAGACATGGACAGTTTTAAACTAATAGTACTATTAATTTGAGGCACTAACAGAAAAAAAAAATGAATGTGAATTAGTATACATTTTCTGAAGTAAAATAGTCTATAAGTCTAATTATTGTCATTATTAAGTGTAAAAAGTTGTCAGTTTTAGGAGTAATTAAGAGGGACAGTTGAGAGGAATGTAAAACAGAAAACACTTAGAAATGCAGACTACTTGCCCTTTACAGAAGTGTAACCATGAAGAGAAAACAATGTCAGCACTGCCCTTTGCAGTCTCTAGAGAAAGTGTACTGAAATAGTCTTTGAGGTTAATAACTTCCTTACCTCTGCAGCAGTGTTGTTGAACTGGCGTCTGACACAAAATAATTCAATGCACTTCTCACAAGCAACAAATGCAAAAGAAGTTTCTTTGGTAACTCGGGTATTGGTGAATGCTGGTGTGTCACCTTTGACTAGCGTGTCATAGGTTTGCTGTCACTGATCTAGTGAAGCCCTGCTTTGCAGCAACAGAAGAAAAATGAAACAATGCAGCAGAAATCCAGGCAGTAGAACAAAAACAAGCCATCACACTGTGGCAGAAAATGAGCCATATAGTGAAAAAGAGATCCTTGCTTTGCAGCTCAGTAGTAGTGGAGCAAAGCAAAACATTGCAGCAGAAAATCCAGGCATTGTGTAGAAATGTATACTACCCTGCTCAATAAAATGACCACGCTGCTCAAACTGAGCTCCAGGCATCTCTCGTTGGACCCAAATCTGAACAAATGAGAGAGAGAGAGAGAGAGAGAGAGAGAGAGAGAGAGTGAGACTGGAGGATGTCTCATGTATGTTTTTGTATTTAATATTTTATGTCATACATTGCATGTTTATGTTTTTAATGTCTTATTTTCAGGCTGGGCTGCTCAGCCAGCACCAGGCCCTAGACCTAGGTCACCTTGTGCAGAATCTGTACCTGGTAATGTTAGAATATTAGGGTACATTTTAGCTCAGTGTGTGTGTGAATCTTTCAGCAAAGTTTATGCTATGATAAAAGTCAGTTGATCAGTTCCATTATGGTATTTTTTGGTTCTGTATATCTAATGTTAGATAATATGCAAAAGATCTTTAAAAACTGCCATATATTTCAAAAGAACGTAAGAATGCTGGGTAAGGTTCTACTTCATAAAAGCAAAATAAAGAACAAGGAAGGAAATGAGACCAGTAAGGTTCATATATATTACAGGGTGTCTGACTATATCACTTATAAATGAGGTCCTTATGGGCTGCTTAAAGATCATATGCCTCCAGGGTTATAAAGTACTGCAGTTTTAGCAGTGACCTATTAATAGAATAATGAAACAACCTTATTTGACTCGAGTAGTTTAGAGCACAATGGGGATCCTGCTGTGGCTCTTCTTAAATGTAATAGTTAAATCATAACATTGCTTTTACTCTTTGCTTGGAAACACTGGTGACATAGAAGGATACGGCTCTGTCTGCTACCTAGGTGACCCTTGGCTGATTTGCAGCTCATGCACCTGCTAGAGGTGGCAGAATGAGGACAGAAAATTGGGAAGTTTTGTCTACTCATATCTCCTCTCATGGAGGTGTGGGGATGAGCTGGGGATATGCAGCAATGAAACTCTAGTGCTTTACTGGGACAGTGCAAGTGGTACAATTGTGAGTTGTGGCAGTCAATATGAGAGCCACATAACCACAGAGGTGAGAAGAGGTCCCTTTTGGCACTCTGCACACTCCCTGTGACATCAGCCTTGTGCAGCCAAGGCAGTAGGACTTAATGAAAAAGCTCTTGTATAAAACAGATTATTTAGCATGTAGACATGCTCAGCTCCTGTCCACGTCCCAAAAACTGCTCCATGTGAGGGTTAGTACTAGGAAAGTATTTTTTGTCCACTTCTCCTTCCCACCCAGTCATTTTTACCACCTGAGGTGTAGTACTGTGAAAGGAGGATGGGAATATAGGAAGGGATGCTGATCAGCTTATGGTCCCTGGGACACTAAGAGGCCAAAAAAAAAACTTTGCTGCACAACATACTATACACACACACACACACATATATATATATATATATATATATATATATATATATATATATATATATATATATATATATATATATATCTATGGTATGCATTCATTTGATCGGCCGGTGGATGGTCGATCGGAATATGGTCAAAAGTGTGGCAAAACCTGAAAAATGCAAACACAATTGTTGCGAATTGCAAAACATCCCCCCCTTTTGACCCATGGTAATGCTTGCTTAGGTGGCAGAGCGGTCAGAAATGTTGCATTCGGTGTTTGGTATGACATTCTGACCGTTCGGCAATGAGAAATTCGGTAATAACACTCGGTGTTATACCCGATCGAGCAATGTTAGCTCGATCAAACAAATGTATTCCTATATATATATATATATATATAATGTACATATACTCTTCACAAATAAGAGCATAGTGAACTCATGGAAAATGACAAAAGGGATTTTTCAGAAGAAAAAAAGGAAAATTCTATGTATCTATGAATCAGTGAGTTAAAACAACTTTATTAAAGAAATCTAATACAAAATGTCAGAGAAGTGCTGTTCCTTGAAATATGCAGTAGTTCTACACAAACATTAACTAAGCTTTGTTTCTAACAGGGGCACAGCACCATTCTCCCATATGCCCTAACTATGCATCAGCTCTAAGATTGACCTTACTTAGAAAAGGAAATATTTTCTGCTTTTATATTGATTTTGTACTGAAGTGGCTGGTTTCAATAGAGCAGTATGTACATTGAATAATTCAGTGGATGGTTGTTGTCTGAAAAATGTTTTGAATAAATGACCTTCTGCTTGATTAATCAGAGTCAGAAACAATTGAGAGGAGGAGTTAAGCATGCCTCAGTCTTGGGCAGATTGCTTTTAATATGCCAAATCAGTGCTATTAGTGAGAGGTTCAGAGAAGAGCTCATAATGGGCAAAAGACATGAATTTCCAAGGCAAACACATAAATCCAAACAGTCTGGATGACATATTTTTTTCATTTTGGATTTTCCTGTAAATACTTTAACTGAATTCACAGTCACATAACTCTACCAAACAGGGCACTTAGTAGAATTAAAACAAGACTTTGTCACAATGAGTAATAGTATGCATAATTTCTTAATGTTTCAATATTCATTTACAACAGGTTGTGGATCTTAGGAAATGACAACTTTTTAATACCGTCCCTATTCATAAATAAGGAAGAACTGATTTAATACAGCTGTGTTCAAAAAGCATTATGTCTGTCACTGGAAATTGTTCTGAAATGTGTTTGATAAGTTTGTTGAAATCTGAGAAATCACTCCAGATTGACTTAAAACAACAATGGCTTTCTACAACAGAGAGGTCTACACCAACCAGCCTCAGAAATTTTTTGAAACTGTTAGTGTAGCCTTGGCCCTAGGACTCACTGGAGTTATTCTGTACTTAGACATAGGTAAGGTATTTCATTCCTTGCCACTGAAAGGCATTATAAATGGTTTAACAACACATCAAGTGCATTCATACATTACTAAATTGGTTTCTGAGTGGTTCACCAACAGGTCCATAGGTTCATAAGTACTTAATAGATAAGAATCTTTAGAAGCCTCACCATATATTCCTATGAAGTTTATAGCTCTGATAAGCAAAACATTTGCATGTTGCCTCTGTCCATGAGGGACAAGGTTGCTAAACCAGGAATGACTTTATGGTTACTCATCCATCTGGATTGCATTTGGATACTGTAAGAGAAATACTTTGCTTTTTTTTGGAGAGGAAACAATTTCAAACTGGCATTCTCTGTGATAACTATCTGTTCCTATAACATCTTCTATTTATGTTGCAAAAAAGTTTGAGATCTCTTCAGTGAATGTTTGTGTGCAGTAGGTCTGTTAGGATAGGGTCTGCTGAGGTAGAAATCGCTTCTCAGGAGTTTGTATAACACCAAGTAGTAGAATAAAGCTTTGAGATGGTCTGCATAATTTTTGTGATTTAGACTCTAGATTTTCTTAGAAAAAAGTATTTTGGTCGACATACATTGTGTCAAGTGATTGGAGAGATACATACTGAAAGGGGGAATTATAATCAATGATTGGCCTGATGAGTGTTGAATGAGTTGAATGATCACATCCCTGGATAAGTACACTATACTCTTAGTAATAAGCTGTGCAGAGAGAAAAGACATTCTTACAATAGATGATATGTGGTGATCAAAGGGCATTTCATTGTCTATATAGGTTCCCAGTTAACTAACTACAGGATCACTTTTTAGGGGTGTGATAGTTAAAAGGGACTTTTTGCTTGCCAAAGGATAGTATTACACATTTCTTGACTTCAAGTTTTATTCCATGGTTTTGACACAAATTATAGGTTTGGAAAAGGATCTCTTAGAGGATCTTAGGGTCTTCTGAAGAGTTTAAGATGAAACAAATTTACAGTCTTCTTCAATTTGGTCAGCCTAAACCCTTAAGAGCTTTGATCTCCAAGTAAATGCCAAAAAGTGGCACAAGGACTTAAACCTGGGGTACACTGCAAGTGACAAGCATTTTGGAGGAGGGAGAGCAGCCATTCATAATTGTCTGTGTTTTATTTGTGAGCCAATTTGTTATCCAATGCGTTGCATCAGCATTAAAATGTAGCTAGTATAGTTTATCAACTATATCTAGTGTGGAATGGTTTTAAATGCCTTTGAAACATCTAGATATGCAGTGTGCACTGATTTGTTCTCATGCATTACTTCAGTAACCTTTTCAAAGAAGATAACCCGGTTAACAAAACAACAAAGAAGTCCAGTCCAGGATCCAAAAAAGCAGGAAATTTATTGAACCTCTAGCGCCTTGGCAAATGCCTTCAAAGGAGTATAAAAATCTCTTCCCAACACACAGACTAAAATACTAAAACTAATTAATCAATTAAACAATTAAATCAATAAATTACAACTTTCCAGTTACATTCCACATGGACTAAGGACTTTTACGAGTCCTACAATGCCCTTTTATCCCAAAGATGAAAATGATAAAAGATTTCAGGCAAGATGGATTTCGGCTGCCCATCGCTGCTCTGTTGAGTGGATTAACATCTTGGTAGAGATGGACAGACTGAAACAAAAATAAATGAAAGAAGAGATCGCTACAGTCTGAGAGTCCCTCTCTAATATGATGGGCACAACTCGAGTGGAACAGAGTCTTAATGATATTAAAATAAAACTGGTGGACTTAGAAAAAGAGCTGCTTAACACAAAAAATATAATTTGCAAAGTGACTTAAAAGATTATAACAATGGTGCGGCTTTTACATGGAGAACCAATAAGAAGCGATGTCAGAAGGATGTTCGGTTTTCAGAACTAGAAGAAGGTGCACGGCATCATGGTGGCTCCAGTGTAGGGTCTGAAGTCTCTACTGAATGGGAAAGTGATAATGGGGATTTTCCAGCATTACTGGTGGCCCAAGAGACCCATTACATGAATAATACTTTTTGGAAAGGGAAAAAAACTGGGAGTTATGAAAATAAGAGAACAAGAACTATTAAAGACCCCAGTGAGAAGTATGTATATGAGGGGCAACAACATCCACAACAAAGGTACAAACAAGTTAAATGTAACTGATTTTGGGACAGTGAATAATATTGTTGTTAATGATCAATTTTTTATGAATCAATATGTTCTGAATTTATCTGGGTATGATTTAAATAATTATGAAATAGGGGTACTTAACCATGGTTTGAAATTTATTCCAGTGGTAATATCGGAACTATATATGTTGAAAAAAGACATGTTTTGTTTGATTCGGAAGTTACATCTTATGATTTTTTTTTTATGCAAAATGAGAATGAGAATATCTCTGACAACTTAAATACTTGTGCACAGGATGACTTGGATAAAAGTTTTTATTTGTGTGTCTCTGAGATGGAAGAAAATGGGGTTTTAAATGCCTATTGGGTGGGAGGGTGGCCTAATGGTTAAGGTGTTTGCCTTACAAACACAAGGTACAGGGTTTGAATCTCACAGGGGATAATTGACTAGGCTTAAAAAATGGCTCGCAAGGGCAGTTAGCCTAGTACTAACCTATGAACCTATGAACCTATAACCTATGAACCTATTGTAAACTAGATACATCTAAAGTGATGTGTAAAACTCAGTTTATTCCACCATTTGTACATGAGGGCATTCAGCAATTTCCTTCTATGCTGAATTTTGCATTGGAGTCTCTTTATAATGAGCTTATTAAAAATAAAAATAGGATTAAATATAACTTAACTAAATTAGAATGGGAAGCCTTACAGAATTTGTTGTTGTCGTTGTTGTTCTTTCGTCTTTTCCCGGTTAGGGGTCGCCATAGTGGAACTCCGGTCCACTAATGATTGTCAGTCGATTTTTACAGTGCCGAGGTGCCAGCCCGATACCCAACCTTCAACGAAGGCACGCCCATTTGGGCATGTCTTTCGAACACCACTCGACCGCAGGGAGGACATGCAGACTCCACATAGAAGGCACTCCAGCCAAGAATCGAACGGGAGAACCTCTTACTGTGAGGCGACAACACTACCGCTGCACCACCGCGGATTATGAAGCCCTACAGAATTTAAGTATAAATAATTAATTTTCAAACCAACTGATAAGGGAAATAAAATTGTGATGCTACATTTTACACAATATCTTAAAATGTGTCATGACAGTAAAACATATAAAAAAGTGATATGAAAGAATATCAGGAAGCCGTAGTGAAATACCAGGATTTACTTAGTAAAGGGTTAAGATTGGGCTATTTTTCGCAGGATGATGTGAACACAAAATTTAATGCAGAAGGTTGTGAAATCGCCAGATTCTACTCACTTCCTAAAGTTCATAAAAATATTAGAGACCCCCCCCCCCCTCCGGATGTCCTATAGTATCTGCATGTAACTATTTTTTGAACAAAATTGTTATTTTTTTGCATAATTTTCTTTTGCCTTATGTTAGTAAACAGACATCATATATTAAAGACAGTTTTCATTTTCTTGAGTAAAATACTTGATTTGGAATGGTTTGATAATATGTACTGGTTAACAATTGATGTGAAAAGTTTATATACTAGCATTCAACACCATTTTGGGATGGAAGCATTAGAGAGAGTGATGGGACATAGTCCCCTATCACACTGTGTAATCGAGTTAATTGAATTTTGTTTGAGAAATAACTATTTTGAATTTAATGGGCAATTGTTCCATCAACTGCAAGGCACAGCAATGGGGGCACCTTTTACCCCCATGTATGCCAATATTATGATGGGATTGTATGAGTCTGACTGCCTATATAAGCATGATTTTTATAAACAGCATGTGGTTAAATATTACAGATACATAGACAATTTGATTTTGTATGTAAGGGGGGGGTCAAGAAAAGGACAAACAGTTTATAAATGATATTCAGTAGAATAGGTCATCTTTGCAGTTTGATGGCCTTCAGAATGGCAGGAAAGTAACATTTTTAGATATAAATTTGGAAGGGAAATTTGATGGTAAAGTAATAAGTAAGGTGAATAGAAAATTTGAGGATGGTACTTACTTCCTAGATGCACATAGTTGTCACCCCCCACATCTACTGAAGTCTCTATCTTATGGAGAGCTGTTAAGAATAAAGAGGTTGTGTAATAATAGTGCTGAAGAAAGGAAGGAACTGTGTAAAACAGCTGAATTGTTTATTAAGAGGGGGTATTGTAGAGGTGTAATGAGTGATTCATTATGCAAAGTTAAGCAAAATATTGAGAATAATATATGTGGAGCAAAAAAAATATGATGGTATGGTGCCTACTGAAGGGCCGGATAAAAGGCTAAGAAAAATATATGTAGTGATTGCATATAGCTTGTTATCAGAAGAGGTGAAGAAATGATTAAGTATTATTGGAGCTTCCTATTTAAGTTTAAATAATTTTCAAATAAGTTATATAAGGTCCCTTTATTTTCTTTCCATAGGGGAAGCATTATCAAAGATATACTTGTAGATACTAAATTTTCAATTCCTGATTACAGAATGAATGTAGGGCCTAATATATGTTAGGAACATTTCCATGTGGTAGATGCATCACTTGTAGATTTGTGACTAGGACCTTTGTGCAAATCAACGGGATACATTTTAATGTGAACGGAATGTTTTCTTGTAATACAGAGGCTGTTATATATGCTTTGAAATGCCCCTGTGGAATGTTTTATATAGGTAAGAACAAGAGGGCTTTCAAGTTGAGATTACTGGAACATGTCAGAGATATTAAAAATAGAAAACAAAACAGTGTAAGAAACTTCTCTGTGTGGAAGATTTTCAGTCCATATATCTCTAGTTAATCACTGTATATTAATCAAATCAGACAATAGTAGTAGAAGTAGCGAACTTAAACTCATCTCATCTCAAAACAAAACAAAAAATACAAAAAATAATAATAGAAAATATATAATTGTACAGCATTAGTAAGTATTCGAAAGTAATCCAAGCAAGGCAGGCAGTCTGCTTCCAGTCGAAAATCCTTTATTAAGTACACAGACAAGCGATCCAAGTAAAACAAAAATAGAGTAATAATTTCCTCACACGCTTTCTAAATATATATATATATATATATATTTATTTATTTTTTTTATTTATCATTTGTTGACCGGGAAAGTCCGACTAGGTTCCACAGAGCCTGTTTTCAGCGGAGGCCCGGGGAGAAATACTTTTTATCAGGCATGGGAGTGGTTTATTGTGCTGTAAAACAAAGTGTTATTGGTACACATGTTAAATTCACATCCCTTTCCCCATCAGTGTGACATTCGAGCTGATCCTGCCCTACTTAGTAGCTGTCATAATAATATAACCCTTATGTACTTTAAATAAAATTTATAGTGATGTGGTACCTCTTATTTAACCAGATTAAGTAGATTATTAAGTCTGTTATTTTATCCAAGACAATATACTACATGGCTGGAAATATATCAACCTTAGTTCATTTGGTAATCAAAAAATATATATAAATATATATACATATACATTTTACATGTAAAATCAATTTCTATTTTCATAACCTATTGTTAACAAAGATCGCTTTCGTCCTTCTAGACTTCTTCAGGTCTGTGTACAAGAACCCTAAAAACTATCTATAAAAATATATATAATTGTATAATTAGTTAGCATTGTTATTACAAATCATTTTGAATAAAGTGGAAAAAAGAACTAGAAAAAAATGTATGTATGATGATGGAAACAAAATATACGCTTACATTACAACTGATTTAAAATGGTATTTAAAACCAACTGGTAGAATAAAATAAAATAAAATAAAATACAATTAGTCATGAAAACAATGTGGCAATTTTCTAAGATCACAGTTTCTAAGTACACAGTAAGACTGTAAATAAACTTGTGTAGGATTTCATGTCATCTGTTAGAAATCTGCTCTGGATGTAAAAATAATGCACTAGCCAAACACCTTTCTCTTCATAAAAGACACACAGGTTTTAAGTTTCAGATCCTGGATCGCATAGACATGGATGATCTTGAAGGACCACATCCCAAATATTCTGGAGAAACATGAACTCATGTGGCAAGTAAAGCTGAACTCTTTTAGGAAGCCTGGACTAAACTACTACTGTTCAATTAGAAGTGCACTGGAACTTAGAAAATTGCCACATTGTTTTTGTGTATGCTTTTTGCTTGATCACCCCTTTCCCTTCACACTAAGTAAATAAAAATTGTTACTGCTTGATAACATAGAAGGCAGCAGTGGTGGTTAAACTAGTTATAATTCTAACCACTAAAAGGATGCTTTTCAATATTTTGCACTTTAAATGAGTAAACTCCACTTGTTTACAATTCTGCTAACAGCAAATGTCACCATTTTTTAACTTTATGATGTGCCTTTTCAACAGTTGTCTATCTATATTTGGATTTTAATTTCTTGAAAAATGGAAAATTGCTCTTGTTTTCTTAATTTTAAATGTTCAAAATTTGCTGCCTTGCACTTTAAAAGTAGTCTGAGCAATTGATTTGCTGGAAGACTAGAAGACAAGATGTGGCTTATAATTGCACTCATGAATTGCTGAAGACTGGAAGACTGCTGCTTGCATGAATTTCAAATCCTGATTGTTAAATGTCTGTAAATTATATTCATTGAACTGTTATAACATTTTAAAGTTGTTTTTCTGTACTGTATAATTTTTGTACTTTGTATTGTTTGCAGCCACCTTGAATTTGGAAGACCAACATTAATTGTCCCTACGTTACATCATTGACCCACTGCTATTCATTGGTTTGTCCTGAGTTCCTTCTCTAAGAGGTTGAGAGGTATGCTCCCGTGGTATCAGCAGCTTTGACATGCAACCATTAAGACTTACAGTCAATACAGTAATCTTTTGCCAAGATGTTGGCTGCAATTCTGTGGTACACAGTAAATAATATATTTTGCGTATCAGTACCTATGCCGATGTTGCAGTTGCCAGACTGTCCTCATTACATTGCTTTCTCTCCTTCCACATGAGGAATCGCTAAGTTGTGCATAATGTCTTATAATTGACTCTTGGGTGTCCAGGATTGGCTATGTGTTTTCTCTGCTTTTCGTGGAGCTTGTGGTTCTCTAGCACATTGTTTGGGGCTGGAGCTGCAGGGTGATGGCGGGCATTGTGGTTTCAGACTTCATGTTATTCAGAGGTGTGGTGGCATAAACCTTTTGCGAGTCTGCATGTAGGTAAGAATCTTTGATCACAGTGTGGTTGTGATTTAAACGGCATTCCCATTGCTTGTATTTATTTATTTATTTATTTTTACTCTCTAGGAATATGGAATAGCTGTTGCTGGAGGGTGCTGTCAGCATGGACAAAATCTTTAGTTTATATTTCCTCTTCTGTGCTGTCTTGGTAAATAAAGTAAAGGCATCTGAATGTATTGCCTTTTGGGCTGAGTTGAAATGCAATTTACGGGTGCTGCGATGTTGAAGCATTGTGTCAGGTTTAAGGAGTCCTTTGTGGGTGAGAAATTGATTCTTGGTAATGGCTGTTTGGTGCAGGTGCATAGGGCGATTAACGGTCATGGGCTATTTTCTTTTGTGAGCTATTCCTAAGTGTTATATGGCCTTGTGACCTATTTCAATTGGTTAGTGGGTTATTTGGTAGGTCTTCTTTAACATTTGTTTCACATTATGGGCGTGGTCTCCTTATTTTGGAGACAGCAGGTTAAGAGTTAAAGTTTATGAACTGTGACTTTTCCTGTATGTTCGGCTGGAGTAGCATTTGTGTAAGACGGCATGGGTCTGGGCCGGATGTAGAGTATGGGTTTCATGCACATGACTGTAGGTGGCTGTAGGCCATGTGCTCTGGCTGACAAATCATTCCATAGGGGCCATATTTGGTAGGGTGAGTGGTTGAGTGGATTAGTCATTCCTGAACGAGTACATGATGCTAAGTGTCTGTGGATGCATAGCTCACCTGTTTGTGACCTGATATAGAGGGTGGGCAGGTTGTTTACAAACATGTCTTATGTACTTCAGATGACCTATTACTTTTTTCTTTGCAGATGGTGGTGTTATGATGAGTGTTTCAGCTGCTGGAGTGCTACACAATGCAGCGACAGATGGTGTCAGCACTGAATGTGTATCAGCTGGTGGTCCAAAGGAAGTGGGCTCATCAGATAATGGTTGTTGCTGCAAAGGGGGTTTTGACCATCGGAGGTGCACATACTGTGGTCACAGATCACAATGAGGTCACAAATGGGGAAGTGCAGAGTGGGCATTAGTCGGTGGCCTGATGGAAGTCCATTCAAAATCTGATGGATTTCACTGGGGTAGATGCTCCTGCTCCTGGAGTGGTGCACAGTGAGATCGTAGGTAATCCCACTTTATTTATTAAGGCACATCACAGTGTGGACTGAGAGTGATGTGGGACATGAGGTATATCAGGGGTAGGGTGAAACAAGTTTGTGAATTGTTTATGGGGAGCTTGAGATTGTCCACAGGTTCAGCAGCGTGGTGGGACTAAGTAAAGGGTTTGTCAGAGTTTCAAGGTATGCATGTGTGTAGGGATGGATGAGGAACTTGTTACAGGTTACTGGTGCTAGGACCCTTAAAAGTCATTTTATCTATATTCATTTGATTTATGGTTATTATGCACTTATATTGGGAAGTAAGGTATTCTGCTGGGGGAGGCTGGGTTGATGTCTGGTAGATGGTATGTTAACAAGTGTTTGTTTTGTTTTCATTAAGGCATTTCAAGATGGGTAGCGTAAGGCCAAGGGAGGATAAGGTATGTTGAAGGCAAGTTATAGCAGGGTTTGATATTTGCTTAGGGGTAGTTTTGTGTGCTTACTGTTGGGAGGAGCGGCACCAATTTCATGAGCTGAGATAGTTACTAAGTTAATGATGAACTTGCCAGCTTCAGGTAAGTAAGATTCCTTAATCCAGAGTGCACTGTATGTTGCTCTTATTTAAGAGGGACATGGGTGATTGCTGTCCGTGTCCAAAGGGATATAGGTAGAGCCGCGGGGGGCAATTTATACCTCAGCTTTGGTAATAGGCTATGATAGCATGACTATGGATTTTTTTCCCCTTAATTATGGTTAACAATGTTGTTGGGAACTACTTGGTTGGAAAAAGATTGATATATTTATTTATAGAATAGGTCTTTTTAATGCAATCATTTGTTTTATTTCATGGGTATCAGTTGTATCATGACTCTGTGAGGTATGGAGGAAATCTTATTAGTAGTTTTAACACATCTTAAGTTTCACTGGAGTTTTGTATGTGGTAGTAGATGCATTTTATGCAGTTGATGAAGGAGATATGCCAGTGGTGGTGCACACTGTCATTAAGAAGCTGTGATTATGTGGGAATGAAGTATTTACAGTTTTTCTTTTACAGATCCCTCGGAGGTTGCAAATGGAGATGGGCTGACTGGGCATTACTTGGTAGGTTAAAGGAAGGTGGCTTCAACAGGCGAGAGAGGGGGTCAAGGATGATGTCGGTTGATAGAGTGGTGTGAAAAGAGTCACGGTCTTCCAGCAAGGCAGCCACATATTGAATTGTTTGTTATATTTTCTTTCCAATAGTTACAATGCAATAGCTTGTTTTGTTTGTTTTGGGTGGGGAGCATCAGGAGTGAATTTACACTGTATTATTAGTAGCTGGGTTTTTTTCTTGGATTGGCTTGGGTAGTGTTGCAGCCTTCAGGGTTAGGGGATTAGTGGGTTGCGTTGAGTAAGTGGGTTCAGATAGTGAGCTAGATGGGGTGTCCTTGCATGTGAAGTGTGGCTTTGATTTACCGTACTTGAAGGAGAGAAAGGGTATGGTTTATTTTCTACACTCTGGATGGAGTTGGCATGTCACTAATCTTGTTTCGACCAGGTGGCATAGGGCATTTTCAAGTTTGGTATATTGCTGGTGGCATTCAAGGGTACTGATAGAGCTAAGAGGGGTCAGATTGCTAAAGCTATCATGGGGTTTAGGTGCCTTACTGTTTATAATGGGTAGTTGGTGTTGGCAAGGCGGCTGTTAAATGGTATTTGAAAGTTTTTGGGTTGTTTCTACATGTCATTGGGCAAATAAAAGGGATTGCTATGGGAAGGGTGGTTTGGGTGGTTGGGGGTTGAGTATTCCTGCTCCATTGGCAAGTCATGCCCTGGTAATCAGTAGGTAATTGCCAGGGGCTGATAATGTCCTGGTAATTATTGTACACCAAATGATGTTTGGCCTTATCCCCTAATGGTGGCTAGATGATGAAAGTTTGGTGGAGAGAGGGGGAACAGTCTGGTCAGGCTGGTGGTCAGAGAAGAGGGGCAGGCTTGCCCTCTTCTGTTCCCCCTCTGGTGTTGGATGGTTAATTCAATAAGTTGGGAAAGGAAAGTGAGCGGTTATGCTGCTTGATAAGTACATAAGTAAGCGGAGGAAGCTGCTTATTGGTTGATGGTATAATTCAATAAATGGTAATGAAAGTGAGCAGTTATGCTGCTTGATAAGTACATAAGTAAGCGGAGGAAGCTGCTTATTGGTTAATGGTATAATTCAATAAATGGTAACGGAAGTGAACGGGTACGCTGCTTCATAAGTAAGTGAGTGGAGGAATAGACACTGCTTACTGATCAGGGTGAGCAGGTTTACGCTGTCCTGTCCTATGATAATGTTACATGGATGTTATTTCACCTGTATCATGTTTGGTTGAAATGAATGAATATTGGTTAACATTTATGTTTATGGAAGTTTAACAGAGGTCGTCAAATGTCATTCAGTGTGATATGTTTCTTGAAGGGGACCAGAACAAATGTGGTTTGGGAACAGGCCAATTTGTCCAGGGACAACTTCAAGGGTGGGGGGGGGTAGATAAATAGAGTAGCAGGAAATGGGAGGATAGGGGGAGGGTAGGGTTAAATAGGAATGGATAAGGTTTGGGAGGAAGTGAGGTAGGGGTAGGGAGGGGCTTAAAGGATGTTAGGCAAGTGTAACTGGAGTAGGAGTCACATTTTGGCGTGAACTTGCTACCCACCCTCCCTTCCCCTTTTTATTAGTGGGGATGTGCTTATGTGTAGTTTGGATAGGGCAGAGAAGAGGGGCAGGCTTGCCCTCTTCTGTTCCCCCTCTGGTGTTGGGTTGTTAATTCAATAAGTTGGGAAAGGAAAGTGAGCAGTTATGCTGCTTGATAAGTATATAAGCAAGCGGATGAAGCTGCTTATTTGGTTGATAGTATAATGCTGTAAATGGCAATGAAAGTGAGTGGTTATACTGCTTGATAAGTACATAAGCAAGCGGAGGAATCTGCTTATTGGTTGATGGTATAATGCAATAAATGGTAACAGAAGTGAGCAGGTACGCTGTTTCATAAGTAAGTGAGTGGAGGTATGGATGCTGCTTACTGATCAGGGTGAGCAGGTTTACACTCTCCTGTCCTATGATAATGTTACATGGATGTTATTTCACTTGTATCATGTTTAGTTGAAATGAATGAATACTGGTTAACATTTATGTTTATGGAAGTTTAATAAAGGTCGTCAAATGTCATTCGGTGTGATGTGTTTCTTGAAGGGGACCGGGACAAAATATGTTTCAGATTAAAAACACTTTAAATGACACTGCATTTGCAGTTTAAATAACATTTGGACTTTATCAAGACAGTTTTAACAAGGAGCTCTAGTATTGTAACCAATTTTTATAAGTTACTAGTTTGCCCAGCAATTGAATATAATGTTCCATTCTGCTGCTAAATTAAGGGTGAATGAAAGCTTTTTGAAAAGGTACAGAGGAAATTTACAAAAATACTTTCAGCATGTAGGGGTGTGAACTATGTTACCAGGTTACAATACACAAAGCTGTACAGCCACAGTTATCAATCCATTAGGGGTAGGCTCTGTTTTGCCTACAAGGCCTGGAATTAAACAGCAGTTTGAAAATGCTTAGACATAAAAATACATTGTTGGCTGTTTCCTCTTTTTGAACCAATAATTTAAAGACATGACAGGCCAAGACCCTATGGCTGATTTAAATCAACAGTAGATAAGAGGTTTGTTAATTGGTTAGAACAATATTAAATAAGGCCCCAAATCCTTTTTTGGTGCTAAGCAGTAAAGCATACCTCTCAACCTCTTAGTACAAGAAATATAGACAAAGCCTGACAAAATGGGGGGGAACAAAGGTCCAAAAATAGGGACAGATTTTAAATATTGCTCTTATAAACTTTGAAAGTTGCTAGAGTAACAGGGATTGTGTTAACATACTTTTTCTGAAGGATTTGAAGTCGGATACTGAAATGTATGTCATTATTTACTGCCTTTAATCTGCAGATCATCCAAGTGATTTGCCAAAAAACTGCAAAATTTATGAGGAATAAACCAAAAAAACGAGGCAAAAATCTGTATATTCTGTGAAATTCTGGACAGTTGACAGCTATGTATGTAAAGAAAAATATAAGGAGGCCATGAATAACTTATCAAAGCTCTTTATTCTGTCCTCATGTTTACAATTGCAAAGAAGAGTTTTTTTATGTTTTGTCAAACACACACACACACACACACACACACACACACACACACACACACACACACACACAAGAACACACACATTCTCGCTCTCTTTCGCTCTCGCCCTCTCTCTCCTCACACTCTCTCTCTCTCTGTCTCTCTATAACAGCCTTCTAGAGAGAGAGGAGACAGAGACAAAGAGAAAGATTTATAGTAGAGTGGTTTAAAAAGCCTTGATGAATGTTCAGGTTTTCTGACAGTCACGGTTTTATTTGCTCTAATACGATAGAAGGGCAATGGCTAATTTATTTTGAACCTTTGAATTCAGAGGCTGAAAAGGTTATTCTTGTTCTTGCTTTGTTGTTCTTTGTAAATTGACTGTAAGACTTAGGCTTTATTCTGATACCATGCAATAAATCTTGACTTAAACTATTAAGCACTTACTGGAAAACTGAGATTGAGTACTTTCCTTTGATCCCTGTGGCAAATGCAGTAACTTTTTTTTTTTTGTTTTGTTTTTTCAGAAAGCACTTACGGCATATTACAGAATTCTCTTCATCTTCATGAAGTTGTGAAATGACTGTTCATAAACACTTTCATTTATATTTGCCCCGTGTTTACTGACCTACTCTTCACTCTCTGGATTTTGCTGTTCATCCACTATTGTAGCAATAAATTACAATACATCTAATTTTCTTTCTAAATCTTTGCGTTGTCATAGTTCTCCTGAGAATACTAAACATTCTCATTTACTTCAAAATGTTATTTTTACCCAGGTTCATTAATCATAGTGTACTGCATGTGGATGCGCTATTGCCATTCTAATTATAGTAGCTTATATTAACAGAAAACTATAAAAAGGAAAAAAAAAATCTGATGCTGGCCATTTAGTTTCCCCTTATGCCTGCTTTAATTAGGGTATATCATTCCTGAAGGATTTTATTCATCTTAGTATCCAGTTTTGCAAAGTAGTACTACCATTTTGTGCAGTCATTAAACCTCTGAGCAATGAATGGTCCTGACATGCTTGCTCTGTGGTCAGATTATTCTATGTCTCAGTAATTCTATTAGTAAAATAAATTTTACTTAGAGCTCTCTAAAAGATTCTTTAGATATTCCCTTCCAGTATTAATTTATTGCATGATGTTTTGTAGTGCTACTACAAACCATAGATTCACACATAAAACATTTCATTCCGGAACGTGGTACTCTTTTTATGTCCTCTGTGTCACCAGGTATATAGGACCACCCTTTATATGTTGATCATATTATGTCACCTGCTAACTCTGAATGTGCTAGGTTACCAAGTAATGTGGTATCTTAGCTATTCATGAGGAATAAGCTCTATTTATTTATCTGCTTACTTAGTTACTTACGTAATTTGACAGTGCTCCGTGTGAGACATCTCTTAGGTACCACTTTTTTGTATTAGATATACAGAATGCATTGCTTTTTTGTACTGATTACAATTTTTAAAAATCGTCTAGTCAGTCTTTGACATCTAGGCTGATCATGTAATCTAAGACAAAAGAACTCTGATCTCTAAGACTTGTCTCACTTGATGACTGCCTGGAACCAAAGTTTGTTCTTTATTTTATTCCACGTCTTCTGATATGCTGCACTTGCTTTATAAATGAAATAAGTCAGTATAGCTTTGAGGATGACACGCTTTAAAGATTTTCAGTGCTGATAGGTCTATTGTGAACATGAACTGCTATTGGCTCACTGTATTCCATTCACAAATACAGGGTTGTTAAACTTGCTTGAAATGAACTATAACAAGAAATGGCAAATGAACCTGGAGTGCTGAAATATCTTCTTCTTGCTCTTATTTTGGCTTTTCCCGGTTGAGGTCGCCACAGCGGATCACCTTATCCACTCATGATTGGCAGTGGAGTTTTACGGTGCTGAGATACAAACAGCTAAAATAAACTGTTTCTTCATTAGACTGTGGCAATGTTTTGTTTTTTTTAAAGGTTCTCTGTTAGATGTGAAAAGTATCATTTAAGATAACTGACTTATTTTGACTTGTGTTAATTGCAGCTCCATAATGTAACCTAGTATTTGTATAAGTGACACACAAAATCTTGGCCAGTTGTTGGATTAAGTCTTGCATATCTGAAGTACCAGTGCACCAAATTGCTTATTGGTGATAAGTATAAAGGCAAGGAAAAAGAAAAGATGAAACTGAAGAGAACTACATATGCCTTCACAGAACGGTTATTTTTTATCTAGAAAAAGTGAGCTAAGTATTGCAATGTTCATTCTGTATAGAATGCATGCAAATCAGCAGGTCATGTAGGACAGACAAGAATGCATGTGGTAATTAAGTTAGACATTTAGTACAAGGCATCCATCATATCAGATAACTGCAGCTGTCTATTACTCAGGAATAGAAAAAGGGACCCAAAAAGTTAGCTGCTTCAAAATCTCTGTGGAAATCAGTCACTGAAACAATTTTAAAGCAAAATACACTACTGAAAGAGGTTATTATAAAAATACCAGTACAGCACTTAACCTGGTCTCCATTGGTCTAGATTGTCAACAAACTGCTCTTGTTGAACACTGTCCCACAGACGAGCAGTATTTTAAGTGCTGTTTAAATGCAATAAATGTTCCTTGGAATGTTAGACATGCTTTGTTTTATAAGTTTATAGGTTCTTACTGTGTTATACTCTACTTACTAAAGGAGATCACCAAGAAACTCAGCCACATAACCCAGTACTGGTGGGAGACTAACAATGTCCTCCATTAAGCAGACCCTCTCCAAATATTCCTGGTAAACATTTGCGATCATGTATCTTGTTCTGCAGACTGGCTTTAAAAATTGCTAGGAAATTATTCTGCTTGATTTGTAAGGACACCCAATTTCAGAAATGGGGGTTAGACAGGATTAGATATCTGTTACACCATCAGGTATTTTTGATGTGATAGTAATGGTTTAGATCTTTAGAATGGGTGTTTGCTTTGCCACTGGTTCTATTTAGGTGAAGTAATACAAAGGATGCTGGGCCATTTACAACAGGGGAAAACTAAGCAGAGATCACCCCTCAGGAGTCTGTGTAATGATGAGAAAGGGGACAGAGCTTTCAGATTATCAGAGTAGTTAAGGGCAATGAGACTTAAGATCATTTTGATAAGGAAACCTTTCGGTTTCTCACATTGGTTTAGGTGGTTAGAGAGATACATGCTGAAGGGTGCACTATATTAAATGACGGGTTTAATAAGGGATGAATAAAGTGTGACTATATCTTCTTTGAACCTTGTCAAGATGCCATGAAGGATAAATTGCCTAAGGCTGAACACTCTTCTAATCACTACAGAAATGTGGTGCTCAAAAGAGATTGTGTTATCAGTGCACCTACCCAAGTCCCTAGTGACTGTATTAAATATAAGTGGAATATTATCTAGGTGCAAGCAGCAGTGCTACTAGATTTACCAGTGGAATCTATGCTGCTTTTCTTGTGTTGACAGTAAATACATCAAGCATTAATTTGGTTCGCCTTTAACTTGTGAGTTTGAGTATCAACATGGGATTAAATAATTGCCCCTAGTTTGCAATCAACAACAGATATGGTTAACATTAATCCCTTGATATTGGATTTTAGGTCACAAAACTATACACCAAAAAGAAGGAGGCCAAGAAAAGAGTCATGTGAAACACTAATGGTGACATTTTTTTATCTAGAACAAATCCTCCTTCCTTAATAATATGGGTTCTGTCAGACAGCCAGTTACCAATCAATTGAGCTATGTACAGGTTAATGTTCAGCTGGGAGACTTTTTCAGTAAGGTAAAAGACACTGCTGGAAACAGAGTTAATGAACAGTATAGGACCAAAATCAAGAAACTCTAATGTGAAACCAAAAAAAAACAAAATAGTAAAGTAAAACGCTTTTTGTCTGGCTACATAGCCAGACTTCTTCAGACAAAGAAAGCAAAAAGTTTGCAGCATTAAGTATTTACCCTGTACCTTCCTATTAAACTAATTAGCCAATAAAAACACATATACATAGGAGCAATTAAAGGTCAGTAATTAGATAATGTTAAAACAGCCAAATTCAGCATTTTCCAACTTGAAAAGCTACAAATAAGTATTAAGCAAGCAACCCCACCATCCCCACCCACCAAACAAAACATTTTACCATAAAATTTGTTACCAAATATAATATTAAATATTGGTTAAGAGTTTACTTAAAATTTACACTTAAACTTGTTAAAATTATTTTACACGGACTCTAGACACCTAACATGTTGTTTATACAAAATGTTGTTAATATACTCCATTAACTACAAAAATGTACACAGTTACTTCAGACCAGAGGTTAAAAAATCCATTTAGCTGTTACACTTCCAAGGTGCGAATTATATTCTACGCTAAGCTTTCAATTTTTGTATCCAGGGCCAAACAGGCAATCGATAAGTCATCTGCTCAAACTTTTTATTTTTAAAATGCAAGTTAGTGAGATGACTTCATTTAGTCCTGGTGCCCTACTGGCATTTAGCCTCAGTTGCCAAAGCAGTTTGAGTTGTTCCAACAATAATTGGAATGGACCCCTTCTTAAGTTGGATATAATCTGATTGATAATTCTAAAAACAAAAGAATGCCCAGCATTACCATTACAATGCCTTGCCAAAGCATTCTCCTGTTTTCCTTTTGCAATACTATGTACGTGCTCATATAACCTTTTTTGACATAGAAGGCTGGGCATGTCTGACACTGGGCTAAATACACCACTGCCTTGGAATTACAATTAAACCACCCACCTACTTTATTAGTACTTCCTCAGATCACAAAGGTGCTACCAGTCGCCATAAACTTACAAAAATTGCAAGCCTCACATTTGAACATTCCAGGTATTCTAAGGCACATAGCCTTTCCACTTTCTAGGAGGACTTTTACATTTTTACCTCTTTTAAATGTTACAATAGGTTTGCTCCCCACTTTCTCCATTATCTTTGTGTCTGAACCAAAGATATTCCAGTTTTTCCGCAAAATTTTAATAATTTCATTATCATCAATTCTAACTGCGGTGGTGGTGCTGCCGTAGCATTGTCGCATCACAGTAAGACGTTATCCTGTTCGATTCTCAGCTAGAGCAACTTCTGCGTGGAGACATGTGTAAATGGGTGTACCTTCGTTGAAGGTTGTGCATCAGGGCCAGCAACTCGGCACGTAAAAATCTACTGCCAATCATTAGCGGACCGGAGTTCTGCTATGGTGACCCCTAACTGGGAAAAGCCGAAAGACACAACAACAATTAGCTTCAATGCTAAATGGGGTGATGAAACTAATTCTATAGTTCTCAAATCTACTGACTCCTACTGGTAAACCATCTGTAGGTACTTCTATACAACTCAAATCATGGGAAACTTCTTCATGGTTACATAAGATAGGTTTAAAACACCCTGTTTGTCTTTTAAACTGCATCTCACTCACAAGCTCAGACACCATCCCAACTGGGTATCCTCTATGAATTAACATATTAGATAAGGCGTCATACTCTTCTAAGAAGTCCTTCTCCTTTGACACCATTCTGGCAGCGCGGACTAACTGACTTTTGACGACAGATTTTTTCTGGTGGTCAGGATGTGAACTTGTATAAAAAAGGAAAGAATTAGAGTACATTGACTTGCGGTAGATTTTAGCCACATACCTTTTACTCACTCTGTCCTTAATTAAATTAACATCCAAGTAGGCAATAGAGTCTTCATGGAAGACACTAGTAAATTAAAAAAAAACTAGTGGTATGGTTTAAACTATCCCCCAGTTTTAAAGCCTCTTGTTGTTCCCCTCTAAACATCAGAAAAATGTCATCCAAAAACTTGTATACACCACAATTTTATCCATTGTGTCTTTATTGTTAAACAAAAACTGATATTTCCACTGGGCCATTTCCAAATTAGTGAATGAAGCCCCACAGGGTGAGCCCATGGCTACACCCACTTTTTGTAAATAGATGTCAGAATCAAACAAAACAAAGTTGTTAGACAACACCACATCCAACAGGTCTTCCATGAGCCTCATTTCATTAGAAGGAGCACCATGAAACTGTAACCTCTCCACTACCCATCCTATACCAATGGCACTCAGGATAGAGAAGTACAAGTCACAAACATCAATAGTTAGAAAGTTCACATCCTCTATAAACTCACACTTGTTGATGTTAGCCAGAAATGCCCAAGAATACTTACAAATCTGCCTTTCTTTTTCTACATATTTGTTGAGGGTAAGATCTATCAGTTTAGCAATAGCATAAGTAATAGATGCCCTTGGGTCAACCAATGCCTTCATCAGGGGATTGTGAATATTCTTATGCATCTTCAGAATGCCAAACAATGCTGGAAGTTTTGGGGACAAAGTCTGCAAATAGTTAAAAGTTGTCACATCAATAGCTCCTTCAATAAACAAGTTGTGTAGGAAAATCCTAATATGATTGTAAGCAACATGTAACTCATGCAAACTTGCTTTTACATAAGTAAGATTATTTAGAACATCGTTCATTCATTTATTGTAGTCTGCCTTATCCATCAAAACTAACCCCCTTCCCTTATCAGGTTTTAGGAAGCGAACAGGTAATGATAAAAATAGAGACAAAGCTTCCCTTTCTTCTTTTGTTATATTCCATCCCCTTGTATCCACAGTACGATTAAACAAGTCCCTCATCTCAAATTCAGATAGAAATTCAAATAATGACACAAGGGGGTGTAAAGGGGGGGGGGGTTATGTACTTGCTACACATAAAACTGGTAGCTGATTTGACCTGCTGGTGTCCAATAGAATGTTCAAATTCACTTTCCGAGTAAAAAGCTTCAAATCCACTAGGGTTGCTGGTAAATTAAACCTAGTAGAAGGAACAAAAGCCCAACCTTTTGCTAGTACTTCAATCAATATAGGGTCAATGTCAAATGTAGTTAAATTAAACATTTTAAACTCTCCACTTTGAATAGTTATAACTTTGCAGCATTGCCGTTCAACTGAAAGGTCAACCTGATTAGTTACCTTTTCTTGTTGTTGTTGCTGTTGTTGTTGCTTGGGTTGTAATTCCTCAGTACCCCTCTTGTGTTGTAATGTCTTTGGTGGTTCTGCCCATGGTTGTCCTGAAAATCTTGCACCTCTCTAGCCCCGTTTTCCATGCCTTCCTGGTCAGAAAATGCCGAATAAAACCCTCAATTTTGTTTGGTGTACTAGTTTTCCACATGTGGTTCCCTTTCCTTTCATCGTTCCTCTGCACAGCATGAACAGTAGTTCCTGGCTCAACCAACCTAGCTTGGCTGTAAGGGCGGGTTTACATTCCAGTACAGCCAACTGCATTCCACGTCTGTGAAGGGGTAGGCACTGGATACGCTGTGCCATTTTTGTAGTCTTTTAAATCTCTATTGAGCTTCTTTATTTTTTGTTCTGCGCTTTTTATAATCTGTAGATGCATAAGAATATTCATAATCCCCTGATGAAAGCACTGGTTGACCCAAGGATATCTATTACTTATGCTATTGCTAAACTGATAGATCTTACCCTTAAAAAATATGTAGAAAAAGAAAGGTAAGTTTGTAAGGATTCTTGGGCATTTCTGGTTAACAAGTGTGAGTTTATGGAGGATGTGAACTTTCTAACTATTGATGTTTGTGACTTGTACTTCTCTATCCCGAATGCCATTGGTATAGAATGGATGGTGGACAGGTTACAGTTCCATGGTGGCGCTCCTTGTAATGAAATGAGGCTCATGGAAGACCTGTTGGATGTGGTGTTGCCTAACACTTTTGTTTTGTTTGATTCTGACATCTATTTACAAAACGTGGGTGTAGCCATGGGCTCACCCTGTGGGGCTCCATTCACTAATTTGGAAATGGCCCAGTGGGAACATCAGTTTTTGTTTAACAATAAAGACACAATGGATAAAATTGTGGTGTATACAAGGTTTTTGGATGACATTTTTCTGATGTTTAGAGGGGAACAACAAAAGGCTTTAAAACTGGTGGACAGTTTAAACCATACTACTAGTTTTTTTTTAAATTTACTAGTGTCTTCCATGAAGAGTCTATTGCCTACTTGGATGTTAATTTAATTAAGGACAGAGTGAGTAAAAGTTATGTGGCTAAAATCTACAGCAAGTCAACGTACTCTAATTCTTTCCTTTTTTATACAAGTTCACATCCCGACCACCAGAAAAAATCTGTCAGCAAAAGTCAGTTAGTCCGCGCTGCCAGAATGGTGTCAAAGGAGAAGGACTTCTTAGAAGAGTGTGACGCCCTATCTAATATGTTAATTCATAGAGGGTACCCAGTTGGGATGGTGTCTGAGCTTGTGAGTGAGATGCAGTTTAAAAGACAAACAGGGTGGTTTAAACCTATCTTATGTAACCATGAAGAAGTTTCCCATGATTTGAGTTGTATAGAAGTACCTACACATGGTTTACCAATAGGAGACAGTAGATCTGAAAACTACAGAATTAGTTTCATCACCCCATTTAGCGTTGATGCTAATGCAATTATTAAAATTTTGCGGAAAAACTGGAATATTTTTTGTTCAGACACAAAAATAATGGAGAAGGTGAGGAGCAAATCTATTGTAATATTTAGAAGAGGTAAAAATTTAAAAGCCCTCCTAGAAAGTGGAAGGGCTATGTGCCTTAGAACACCTGGAATGTTCAAATGTGAAGCTTGCAATTTTTGTAAGTTTATGGCGACTGGTATCACCTTTTTGATTCGAGGAAGTACTTATAAAGTAGGTAGGCAGTTTAATTGTAATTCCAAAGCAGTGGTCTATTTAGCCCAGTGTCAGACATGCCCAGCCTTCTATGTCGGAAAAACTAACAGAAGACTAAAGGAAATGGTATATGAGCATGTACATAGTATTTCCAAAGGCAAACAGGAGAACACTTTGACAAGGCATTGTAATGATAATGCTGGGAATTCTTTTATTTTTAGAATTATCGATCAGATTATACCCAACTTAAGAGGGAGTCAGTTCCAATTATTGTTGGAACAACTAGAACTGCTTTGGCAACTGAGGCTAAATGCCAGTAGGGCACCAGGACTAAATTAAGTCATCTCACTAACTAACTTTTAACAAGTTTAAGTGTAAATTTTAAGTAAACTCTTAATCAATATTTAATATTATACTTGGTAACAAATTTTATGGTAAAATGTTTTGTTTCGTTGGTGGGGATGGTGGGGTTCCTTGCTTAATACTTATTTGTAGCTTTTCAAGTTGGAAAATGCTGAACTTGGCTGTTTTAACATTATCTAAATGCTGACTTTTATTTGCAACTATGTAATTTGTTTTTATTGGCTAATTACTTTAATAGGAAGGTACAGGGTGAATACTTAATGCTGCAAATGTTTTGCTTTCTTTGTCTGAAGGAGTCTGCCTATGTAGCCAGACGAAAAGTGCTTTGCTTTATTTATTTATTTTTTTTGGTTTCACATTAAGAGTTTCTTGGTTTTGGTCCTATAGTGTTCGTTGCCTCTGTTTCCAGCAGTGTCTTTTACCTAGTTTGTCGGTTCATTGTTTTTGAGAGTTGAGTTAGACTTTTTCAATAATCCCAACATGGAGGATTGTGTCAAAGGCAAGACTCTTAAAAGCCATGGGGAATATATGCCCCTTTTTCATGTCCTCAGTAGACTACCCTAAGCAATCTTGAGGGCAAATCCCTTAGTATCAGTAGCTGACAGAAAAATGGCATAGTGCTGAATGCTTTTCTTCATAGGAAAACATTGTTGGAGTGAATTATAAGTGTATGCTGGCAATGATTAATGCTTCTTCAAATTAATGGGACCCTGGAGTTGGTATATAAGTTCAATAGATGTGTAGGGCTTGCCCCAGCAAAAAACAGTTTGAGTAGGCATGATCTGTCTTTTGCAGAGGTGAACTGATTTGTGTTCAGGGATATAAGGCCCCTATATCTTTGTTTATTAATTCAGTTATGATATGTTCCATAACCTTGCAAAGAATGCTCGTGAAGGTTATTGGCCTGTAATTCCAGGGTTACTAGAGGGACCAACTTTGAGCAAAGATATCACAACTGCAATTTTCCACACCTTGGGGACACAACCACTGGGAAGACTCGGGTTGAAGAGTTGATGGAGAGTTTTTCTAGGAAGTTCCTTATCCTTATCAGCAAACACCGAGGGATATTGTTAGGACTCACAGAAGTAGAGTTTTAATTTTGGAAGGTACCAAAAGGACTTGGTCCAACTTAATCTCAGAAGAGGGTATAAGTGGGAATGAGGGGTATGGGGGGAAAGGTGGATGGAGTAAAGTTGGAAGAGAATTTGCCTATAAAAATATTAGCAATATCCTTGATTCAACACATATTTGGTGAAAATACATATGAGATATATTGGCAGATGATGCAGACAAATACAAAAATGTCAGAAAAGGATTTATAATTATTTTAAGCTAAAATACAGAATGTGAAATGTAAAATATATGCACATATACCATATACTGGTGCATGTGAAAGTGTCTGCATCATTTTGTTTTTTGTTTTTAAATTAAAAGAAAAAGACAGATGTAAAGTTTTGCTTTTATATACAGTAATTGTCTGTGATACTGTTTGTTTTTAACATGGTAGCTTGAATAGTAAGAATTTGCTTGATCATTAATTGTTGTGGTGACAATCTAAATATTGTTTCGGAAAACCATTTCTTTAAATGTGAATTACAGGGAAAATTTAAATACTGAAGAAAACTTAACATGATTGGTATTATAAATGTGCAAAGGCTATTTAAAGAAGTAGCAAATGATAAAAGAAATATACCCTGGTTCCAGTTTGTACTTCACTATGTTATACCCTGACAAGCAATAAAAGTGAATTCTACATTGCCGATGGTGTGATTTGTACAATGCAAATTCTTTTTGAAAAGAAGTGGGACAAAGGTGATACTCCACATACATACTTCCATGTGCATTTGTGTGTACGAGCATACACACACAGATATGGAGTCATGTAGCTGTTATCGACTTACATCACTGCTCTAGATGTTCCGCCAGGAAAGAGCTAAAAACACATTTCTTGAGAATATTATTGTTTTGAGTACTTTTTCCCTATCAGTTTCTGCATCTTTGGAGTCAGTGGATATGGATGTGTAGGGAACTCATTCTCCTTCAGCAATATTTTCTGCAAAGTCTTAACTTTGGTTTCATGTTAATGGTAGGTTTTGGGGTTGTACATCCAAGAATTTGTAATGCGAGCATTGGCGTTCTGCGGCTTCTTAGTGGAAAACATGAAAATGCACATGCATATAAGGATTAATGTAGCAACATCAACATCTACCAGTCACAGGAGTAATACCACAATAATTAAATCCCTGCTAATTGACTTTTTTAGCAATCTAAACAGACAGAACCATGCAGTTAGCAAATTTGCACACAAAACTAAACAAAAACTCACAGGAACAAGACAGAGCACAAATAAAAACAAAACTGCCTGAAAACAGCATACTGTTTTTCTATTCTTATGGAAGGGTTGATTTTGAGTCCATCTCCCCTTTATTTAAATATAATAACTACACAGCTACTCAACAATCCTATGAACTGTGCTATGCATCTATATCTCAGAGAGACATACACGCATCGATATAAATATTGATATAGATATAGATCAATATATTGGGCGGCCGCCGTGGTGCAGCGGTCAGCGTTGTTGCCTCACAGCAAGAGGTTCTCCGGTTAGATTCTCAGCTGGGGTGCCTTCTGTGCGGAGTCTGCAAGTCCTCCCTGTGGTCACGTGGGTTTCCTCCGGGTGCTCCAGTTTCCTCCCACATTCCAAAGACATGCTGTAGGTGGATTGGACACTCTAAATTGGCCCTAGGTGTGAGTGCATGTATGTATGTGCCTTCTGTGGAAGGTTGGGTGCTATGCTGGCAACTCGACACCGTAAAACCCTTGCTTCTTTTTACTAGTTCTTTAAAGGCATTAATATAAAGAGAATAAATTAACATCACACCTACACATCATTTGACTAGTTTTGTAAAGAAATGTTTCATTAACTGTTTATTATGGATGACAGCTCACTTTTTTTTTTCCTACTACATCCAGGTCCTCAGTGGAGTAAGAGTATGTTCTTATGAAAATATAATGAGATGTTTTATGTAGTTGAGGGTCTGATTCCCTCAGCTTCCAGTTGCCTGTGACTATGAGCAAGTCACTTAATCAGACACTGCTTCAGGCAGTTGTGAAATTGGGCTAGGTATCTCAGTGGTCTCATGGACTACATGCCTAGTGTGCAGTAGTGTTCTGAGGGTTCATAGTGGATGCTCAGTAATTACCTGTAAACCTAAATGTTCACACACACACACACACACACACACACACACACACACACACACACACACACACACACACACACACACACACCACACCAGACAAATGTGTACACAACATATCACTCATACCTACTCATTTGTGTGTGTGTGTGTGTGTGTGTGTGTGTGTGTGTGTGTGTGTATATATATATATATATACACACACACACACACACACACACACACACATATATATATATATCCAGAGATAGCGAGAGAAAGAGAGAGGGGAATAAACATATATGTATGTTTTACTGAATATGAAGGTCTTTTGAATGAAGATGATTTCCTGTCCTCTGACTATATTCTAGTCACACTTTTCTTCTGGATCTTTTCTGATACCTTTTGACATTTCATTCAGTGAAAAAAAAATCATTGAGTTTTCATTCCCCATAGCTTCATCTTTTTGAAAAGAATGCTATAATTCCAAAAGTGCTCTCTTCTTCTGATGCTAAATGGTGGAAATTATATGTGATTCCATCTGTAAGTAACACATTTCTGGTCTATCATTATCAAACCCTCAATGTTTTTCTGTCTTATCTGGTGATTGCCATAGGCAGCAATATCCTATATCCTACAAAAGGTCAAATCCTTTGTCACTCATAGGCTTGTGCCATACATTTTTAGGGTTACTATCCATCCCTCTTTTATCTAGCACTGTCCCTGTTGCTAGAATTATGTCCTGCAAAAAAAAAAAAAAAAAACATGAAAATGGCAAGTACTCTGCGATTGTAGAATAAAAAAATATTTTCTATTTTTTTCTCCCAGAGTTGCATAAAAACAACAATTGTGCATCCTGATAACTTAATATTACACAAAACAACAAAATAACTTGAATTCTACAAGAATAAGTGAAGTTCAGTCATGTGCATTGTTTATGGGTATGGTTTGTCTTGCAAAGTCTATTTCCATCAAAACATCCCAGTTGGAGCATTTGAAAAGCTGGCAACCCATGCTTTCAGGAGTTCCTTAGTCATTGCAAAAAAAAAAAAAAAAACAAAACTTGTGACACCCCTCTTCTGGGCTAGTAATCAAGGAGCCTGAAATCACTGACACTGGAGAGGGACATTTACTTGGAACAAAAGTAGATATGCACAGTATTTCCAGAGTTCCAAGTTCTGGGTTTCTTTCCCTGTCTCTGTCTCTCTCTCTCTCCCCCACCCCTCTCTCTCTCTCTCTCTGCAGGTCCCCAATAAAACTCCCTATTGGCACAGCTGTAGAGTTTAGTCCTCAGTCCAGTGTCCAAGCCAAGTCCACCACCACTCTCTCTGTGAAATCTGTAGATTGTGTCCCTGCTCCAAGCAGCTGACACACACACACACACACACACACACACACACACACACACACACACACACATACACATGCTCTTTGAGATTTAATTTTCACACACACGCACACACACACACACACACACACACACACACACACACACACACACACACACACACACACACATGCTCTTTGAGATTTAATTTCACACACACACACACATACATACACACACACACACACACACACACACACACACACACACACACACACACACACACACACACACACACACACACTTGGGAAAGGCTCACACAGATTTACTAGCTATGCCCCCTTCTGCCCAGACTATAATGTAGCTACTGCCACCAAACACTCCAAAGACAGCTGCTCTAAGGCTCTTACAAGGGCACCCAATAATACTGAGTGAAATTAATACTAATGCAAATGATAATGTTGGATAATGCAGTAAGGCTTTCAGGAGTTGCCACAGTGTCACCAAATAACTAAAGTACTGTCAAAGTTTAAAATATTCTCAAATGACACAGCCACAATGAAAACTTTAAATATATTTAATAATAATAAATAATAAAAGAACATGAAAATACTAAATATCTATTTTCAATAAACACTAGAGTTTCAATCACAGGAACTATTAAAATAACACAGATGAATAGATTCACACAGATACAGAAAAACAGTACTTAACTAATCTTGCTATATTTTCCTGATTGATCAAAATAATTACTTATTTCCTAGTAACTTATTAAAGTAAGGCAAGATAAAGTAGGTGATGGTTCCTTCTATGTCAGGTTTCAAAAACAGACTGCTCTGAAACTTCAGTTTCATCTAGTAATAAAACATAATTTTAGTACTGGATTACAGAATGACATCACATACAGTTGGTCATCTGACTTCTGGTTCCCATACTTCCCCCATTACTAGGAACTAAACCAGAATCTCTCACATATGTGTTACCATGCACACAGATAGAACTTTACTAAGATGTGTTATAGCATCTGGAAGCCATAAAACAATTTCAACACTTCCACGCTTCCAGGGTAGCAATTAGTTCTACCCCATGGACAGTACAGAAGGCTTCCTAGTACAGACTTTTTGTCTCTGCACTGAGACCTGTGAGATTCAATCTTTATGGCTTATACCAAGTAATTTAATTTCAAACTATTTTTCAAAGTTAGCTGGACTGAGATTAACATCTTCTCTGCCAGTATCCTACAATATATTCACACAAGCAACTTTACAAATACATTTTCAACACAAGCATTTGTACAAATCAGTTTGACATACAAATGACATATAATTCTTCACAAAACTCCAACTAGCTAGGATGGCTTATGTTACACATCTGCTGCTCTATTTCTCCTGGCATTGCTGGCAATCCCTCACATTCAATTCTCATTAAAGTGTAGGACCAAGACATATGTTCTTATATATCCTCTTCTTGGCATCTCTATGAGACGGTAGAAGACTGGTGCATACATGGAGAGAAAACTCCAAATTTGCTTCCAAGTGAATACCCACCATCATATAATGTCTGCTGTACTTGATTCTTTTCAAGAAATTTTAGAGCTCTGCTGAATTTCTTCTTCCACAACAAAAACAATTTTAATTTTGAAAAATTTAGGTAATCCAAAGGTTTCACTAGGTCAGATGGTGTACTCTTGGATGAAGTTAACCCTTGAAAAAGACTTGCTAGTTATGAACATTATCAGCCAGTATCTTTCCAACTCCATCTAAAGCTCTGCAGAATTATCTGGTTCCGTAATTGCAATTATTTATAAAAAGGCCTCTGAAGAATTGTAAAGATGTTTGCTAGATCCTGAAAGGAATGTACCCCCTCTGCATAGAATACTTGGAATGCGCTGTAGATTCCCTGTCCAGACCAGCTCTCCAATGACCTTTTTTAAATCTGGAAACTGCACTATAAACAAAATTAGTTCTGAATCCTGGGCACTCTTCTTAAGTTGCTTACTATGCTTTGAATAACAGTAGTATATACACTCATCTGATATTTTGGAGGGGTCTTTTTTCTCTATTCCTTTTTCCCTTTGTAAGTCAGTAAGGGGTGCTATTATGAAACTCTGTTTCTTCCCATGGCATCAGGTAATTCTTCCATTGTTGGAGAGCTCATGTTTGCAACTTGGCTGCCCATATATATTGATTTAAATCTAAAAGACCTACTCCAACCAAGTTCACATGAATCCACTGAATACTGCTCCTCAGACCAGGTTTGACAGTTCATCAGACAAACTGATGGATGATTTGCATTTACCACATTTCAAGTTTACTAGTTGTAGAAAGGTAATCATATAGTTTAACATAAGGAATAATAACATACACAGTCCCAATATCCTTTACTGTAATGGAAGACTTGTCACCTTTAGTTTCTTCAGTAGTAAATTACAGAATTTCAAAAAAACTGCTATTGTTTTACATGTGGCTGCAGTGTGGAGCAGTTTAACAATCCACTTTAAGCCCTGCTTTAATACTGATAGACAAGTGTATCCAGTAAACAGATTTTTTTTGTCATTTTCTAACCAAACTTACATATTACATCCCATAGTAAGAGTGAGAATCTCTCAGGCTTACTCTGATAAACCAGCAGTTCATCTGTAAATAAGGTAATTTTGTGATTCCAACCCCCCAAAAACAATTCCAGTGATGTAGTAGTCTAATATAATTATATGGGTCAAAAGCTGAATTTCAAGTTGAAGCAAAAGGACAATACTGGTCATCCTTGCACAGTGCCCTTAGGCATTCTCACTATCTCTGAGATTTACTGCCTATTTTTCACTACTGTATTGTATCCTAGTTTTCACTATTATATTGCATCTCTTATAGAGCTCTTCCAACATCTAGATGAACTGAAGAGGGGGTCCAAAGATCAATGCAATTCCATAACTACTTTGAAGGGCTGTTGCCAGTGAGAAAGCTTGAGCAGTTGTAAAATTTGTACTGGTCCAATACATGGTATTACATCACATCTGTGTTCCAGTGTCTTTGTGTTTGCAATCCCATACATAATTCTATGCAGTTTGTTAAATGCCTTATCAGGATCTAGGCTGAGGAAAAGGCTGGAACTTCTACCGTGTAGAGACATGATCTCCAACAGCAATGCGCTCTTTATGTTAACAAAGGTAGGATGGCCAAATATAAATCCCCAAACTAGTCCTGATCATTCTGTTTGATAAGATATTTTTGGAACATGAAAGCTCACACCCTCGTTAAAATTGTATATTCTGTATTTACTAGTAAAACAGGCCTATACGACACAGTGGGAAGTCGTGTGTTCCATGGTTTCAGGATCATTGTGGTAGCCAGATGTCTCCCTAAAAGAAAAATCTTGCATTCCTTTCAGGCCTGTATATACACTCCCTGAAGGTCAGATCTCAGAATGAAATCCATGTACTGGTATACCTCACTGGGCATTACCCTATACTCTGACAGCTTTTCTGCATGTGTGATGGCTGCAAGTCTAATCACCTTCATGAATGCTGGGAATGAGAAGTACTGTACACCATACTCTATTAATCTAGGAAGAGACTTAAAATCCTTATAAACTATTCCAAAAGGGAGTCTTTTAAGTAAGAATAAAGTATTTGCAAATAATGCTGAAATGTCCCTGATATTTAATTTTCACATTTGTAATTCTAGCCCTGCCTCAGGAGAGGAGATTGCTGCTACTGTATATTGGGTTGCATTAATCCTTAAATGTAAAGCTAAGTCATTGACCATCATAGTTCATCTTTTTTGGATACTAGATATATGGTTTCCTTAACAGAACTTCTCCTCTCTGTTAAGATGAATTTGCAAGGTTCTTATTACAATAGTACAAGTGGAACCTGAGCCCTGTCATATAATAAGAACCTTGCAAATTCATCTTACCAGCCCCTGGTGCATTTTCATTTGTTTCTCTTAAATGAAATTAATTTAACTGTGGACACAGCCAAGCGAAACTACTTACCTGATTCCAAACTTCACTGAATGTTCTTTTTTCTATATCCCACTCTAACACTAGGTTTATCCACCCAATTCACCCTTGTTGTGCTCGGGCTCACTTAGCTCTCCTACCGTACCCTACCCTACCCCCATTTTCTACCCACCCCTGCTATGCATATATTTATTTCTAACTGGCCACTCCACTATTGTCCAATAGCCAATCTCAACCCCACATTCCACTTAACTATCTAATTAGTATAGCCCATAACAAATCATTATATCTACTAAGGCCACAATATACATGCACACATTATATTCTTTCAATACCTCAACTTAAGTAGCACATGATAACCCCAGCTACTTTAGCTACTACATTAACAACATTCACATACCTAAATACTGATACAACCAGCTCCTCCCAATCCCTCTATATAACTTTCAATCTCTAATTCATGCTACACACCTATACCTTACCTTTCAACCCTCTTAGTTCTAACATTAGCTGCTCAACTGATATCAAAGCATAATGAAGTTAACATCTCATGTCTACCCTACACTTCCCCATTCCCCAAGCCCTCACAAAAAACCCTACAGTTCTCACAATCACACCCGGCATCTATAATACTGTAAACATTAATCTAACCACATTTGTTGTTCTCCCTCATCAATCATAGTCTCACATCTCCCTGAAATATGATAAGACTATATATAAATACCTAAAAATTATTGTTCACATAGCATCGCAATTCATTTTCAGTTGAGACCTACATCCTAACCCTGGCCCCACAAACACACTCTGCCCAACTTAACTTCCAACCCACCACTCAGCACCATAATCCTCTAAACCTCACCAGAAAAGGAACTGACTTACTAATTCTAAATTTAAAACCTTAGAAGTATACTTAATAAGATACATGAACTGCATTCCACCCTTTCAATATATGCACCTGACATCACCATCATTACTGAAACTTGGCTAAAACCAGAAACAATACCCCCTGGATATAACACATACAGGCAAGCTAGAAAAGGCAAACAAGTTGGGGGCATAGCTATTCTATTTAAAAATAACCCCACCCTCAAAACTATAGACATAGTCACCTCAGAATGCTGAAATAATGTTTACTATACTACTAATTAACCCAAAGAAAGACTTAAATATAATAGGTGCTTATATCCCACCTGGAAAGAATCTTCCTATCGTACAACACATCTCACAATGGACATCAACCTCTCTCCTTCAGGAAATAATTATAATGGGGGACTTGTAAAATTGATTGGTACTCCTGTAACTCATTCAATCCTACCAATCATACTAACCTCTATGACTTCTCCCAAATAATCAAATAAAGAATCAGCGCTTGACTGGATCCTTACAAACAAACCCACTCTTTCACTAAACTCTAGCTGTCTCCCTGATAGTCTCAGTGACCATACCTCTCAATGGTACCAAATTACTAAGTTTTTATTGAGTTTTGGGGTCCAAATATTGGGGTGCCATTATTCCTGAGTGGCACCCCTTCATTTTCGAAATTTTCCCAGCTTTTTTTTTCCACTTTTTGAGCTGATGTCATCACATACACGATGACGTTGGCCTACCAGCTTGTCAGAATTCAGCTCTGTGAGTGGGAAGGAAGACTGAATGGTGGATGGTAACATTTATTTTTGAATACAAGCCTACAAGGACTGCTGCTGCTTGAACTAGAGATCTGCAGAGCATTGGGAAGGACTGCTTAAATGGTGTATGGTAACATTTATTTTTTCTTACAGCTTTTGAAATCTTGTGAACAGACTTGCATTTTAAGGTATTTTATAGCTTTTGAAATCTCATGAATGAACTTGCACTTAAGTTATTTTATTGCTTTTGAAATCTCGTGAACGGACTTACTTGAGCATGAGTTGAGGTATTTTGAAATCTTGTGAATGAACTTGCTTGCTTTTGAGGCACAGGCATTCTCTCTTGAGCATCTTGTGAATGGACTGCTTTTTATTTTGTGAACAGACCTGGTTGGATTGGTGTGTGTGTGTGTGTGCGTGTGTGTGTGTGTGTGTGTGTGTGTGTGTGTGTGTGTGTGTGTGCGTGCGTGTGTGTGTCACTGAGAGAAGAGCAGAAACCCTGATGGATTGGGGCTAGAAAGTTTAGTACTACAGTTCTTTTCTCAAGCATTGTGTGGCTGAAAGCATTATGTTAGCCATTCAGACAATGCAAAGTATAATAAAGGAAAAATACTCTATCAAGATGTATTACACTGTGAATCCACCCCTCACTTAAATTTTGACTTAGTGATGAGTATGCTTATTGTAAGATTATGACATTGATGGATTTATTACCTCATAAGTGAAGAGCTGACTGTCAGTTGATTTTCCTTTCACAGAATGCTATGGTGTGGCAGGCAGGGTATTTAAGTGAGTAAATAATTCCTTTACTGTTGTTGTTTTGTACAAACATTTCTTCAGAAAGGATAACTATATTTGTTACATTGGTATTAGAACTTGCTTGTAAAATACTATCAGTTTTCAGGGGATATGAAGTTGCTGGACTAAGTTTACATAATTAGCTTTATTTAAAGTAAAGAACCTATTGTTTAATTTGGTATTGTTTTTGTCTCTTGAAGTGAAGCTGAGTAATAAGAACAGACAGATGTCAGAGTGAGTGTGTGTGTGTGTGTGTGTGTGTGTGTGTGTGTGTGTGTGTGTGTGTGTGTGTGTGTGTGTGTGTAAATGCACCAGGTGGGGTACAGGTAAAAAGATCCTAAAGTCCATATCCACCACCACTTGTGAATTCAAGCCTCATGTTTCTGTTCTGTTTTTCATAAAATCTGTGGTTTTCAGGATTTTTGTGGCAAATCACTGAAGGATTGAATTCACTAAATAATGACAGGCATTTGAATTTCAGACTTCATATTCCTTAGAAAATAAATAGTAACACAAAATCTTTTACTCTAGAAATTTTCTAAGTTTATAAGATCAGTATTTGAAATTTGTCCCTATTTTGGGGTGTATTCCCCCATTATTGGCTTTGTCCAGGTTTTTTGTGCTAAGGCATTGAGAGCTATGGTTAGAAGTGAGAACTGAATTCTGTATTCCCCCATTATTGGCTTTGTCCAGGTTTTTTGTGCTAAGAGTTTGAGAGCTATAGTGAGAAGTGAGAACTGAATTCACTAAATGATAGCCATTTAAGTTTCAGTCTTCATATCTTTCAGGAAACTGCTGATTTGGCATAGTGGTGTGTTGCTCTGACTGTAATGCATAGGGTCCTGGGTTCAAGGCTTGGCAGTGAAATGCATGGTGATAATGCAACATTTTTTCTAGCAACTTTCCAAAATTATCCAAGCAATGATTAAAATGTGTCCTTGGTTTTTGGCCTTTTGCCCCCCCCCCTGCAAAAAAAAATTAAATTGAAAATAAGTACGAGAATGAGAAGCTGTGCAAGATGCCTATGGCTTACACTACTGTCATTCTATTTATATACACACACACACACACACACACATATATATATATATATATATATATATATATATATATATGTGTATGTATATATATATATATATATATATATATATATATATATATATATATATATATATATATATATATATATATATATATAGTGTGTGTGTGTGTGTGTGTGTGTGTGGAAGTAGACTTTTATGATGGAAATGTTCTGAACTGGACAGTTTTGTCATTATTGGTTCATGCATTTTGTTTCATTGCCTACTGGAAAAATGTTCAAATAATAAATCTAAAATGTGCTCTAAGTCTAACAAATGTGCTATATTATACAAGGAATATAATTTAATAAAGTCAGGAAGGTGTATCAAAGAACACATGTATGTTTCTTGTTGTGCGTGCAAGGGGCCTATGATTTGAAAACAGCCCAAAGGTAATCTTTAACCACCACTGGCCAGATGCAATTTCTTTGGATGTGTAGTGTGGGTTTCAATACAGTTTCAATGAATGTGAGTTTATTTTTTTTTTTACTCAAATGATTTTTATTTTGATGAAATAACACAATAATTTAATACATTCATAACATTCAATAACTATTTACAGTATTTATATTCAGCTTGACAAAAAGGATTCAGATAAAAACATTTGTAGTTAAATAATAAGTTAATATATAAACTATGATAGCTAGGAAGAGTTTGGTTCCATCTGTAGGGTATCAATCAAATTCAAAACTTTCCTCCATGGACTATTAACCAATGGCTTCAGAAAAGTTCTTAACTCTTTAGTTCTTTTCTCCATTAGTATGCATTTCTTCGGTGATTATAGGAATTCCTCCATTGTGGGTGCTACATTAGAGTTCCATCTTCTAGTTATACATTTTCTGGCTATTGCTAACATTGTCCACAACAAATACAGATCATCTTTCTTCATATTATTACTATTAACAACATTCAATAAAATTAAAGACTTTGTCAAAACAAATATATCAGTACAGATAGCTTGAAGAAATTTGTTATTCTCATTCCAATATGATATAATATTAGTACTGTCATAAAAAAATATGAGACCAGTCAGCATTAGTGGACAGATGACATCTCCAACATAACTTGCTGTTTGAAGGGTTCATTTTTGAGAGTTTCTCAGGTGTCAGAAAGGATCTGTGTAGAAATTATTAATGAAAAATCCTCCAGAATTGTGAGTAAGAAGTTAGTTTAACTAAAAATAAAATGTTTGTTTTATCTTTCATTGATAATGATACTCAACACCCTTTAGTTAGGTATTGCCAGTAAGAATCTTTAGGAGCTGTGTTATAGACAATTAAAGTGTTATATAGATATAATTAATTCTTAACATTGATATTATTATATAGAATTCCAAAAATCCAGTTTATAATTTTTGGTATGGTTTTGAAGGATGAGTTATGTATTATTCTACACAGATCCTTAGTGTATGCTGTGACACTCTGAAGAACCAACCTGTCATTAGGGGATAGGTCATAGGTTGACAATATACTTTGTGTGTTCAAAGCTTGTTGGTTTTCAGTACATTGCAACTAACAAAATAGGTTACTATTTTCCCATAAACCAAAAATCTCTCTATGTGTTTTATCAGGGAAATCCCTTGTAATAGTAAATGTTAATAAAAATGTATGCCATAGTTTTATATCTAAATTTGTGTTAATGAATTTTCTAAACACATCAAAAATATTGTTTATTAGTATTAGTTTATTTAATTTTTTGTACTATACTGTAAATTTAAACTTAAATAGTGCCATATCTTATCTTTGTCAGTTACCAAGGCATTCTTTGATAAACACTTTTCATTCATTAATATAATGGAGTGTAACTGTTTCCATTTGGAAGAGTATCTAGGATTTATCCAATTCATCACTATTTTAATTATAGATGCCTTTATGTAAGTTTCGATCTCTTGGAATTTTAACCCCCCTTGTTCCCATTTTCTGATATGGTGAGAATATGCCACTCTATTTCTTTTGGGGTACCATAGGAATTTCATCAGAGTTGAAGTGATTTCTTTAAGGATTTTCTTTCCTGGTGGAAGTATAAGGCCTTGTGATATATATAACATTTTAGGTAACAAAACCATTTTTATCAGTTGCAACCTATCATCAAATGTTATAAACAAATTATTCCATTTGCTTATTAATGTCTTGATTATGTCTATGGCTTTAACATAGTTAAGCTGTACGGTTTCCTCTATATTCTTGCCTAGGACTATTCCTAAATAGTCTAGAGTTGAAACTTGGTTTCCAATAATATGATTAACTGGAACCTGTACATTCTTTTTTTATTTAATAATAAATATTTTGATTTAGATTTGTTGAAGGATAGTCCTGAGTTTTTTTGGAAATTTGTTGCTACTATATCCACTTCACCTAACACTTCCTTAGAGTTGGGTAAGGTAAGTAAGACATCATCAGCAAACACCATTATTTTAGAAATATATTGGTCATATATATGTATACCTCTTATCTTTGGGTTATTACATATTAAAATAGCAAGTATTTCTATGGCCAGAGCAAATAGGATAGGGGACATGGGTCATCCTTGTCTAGTACCTCTAGTGATTTGGATTGCTTTGGAAGTAAAAAGAACCTAATTTGACATATGCTAGATTATTTTCATAGATTTTCTTTATCATTGTTATAAAAAAGGGGGAAAATAAAATAACTGTAAGACTTTAAATAAATAACCCAAATTTAAGGATTCAAAGGCCTTTTGAATATCTAGACCTATTATCAATGCTTCATGGTTTCCTCTATTGAGGTAATCTATCAGAGTTAATACTCTTTTAATATTATCCTGTGTATGCCTGTTATGTATGAAACCAGTTTGGTCTTCATTAATTATTTTAAATATGGGTATTTTCAATCTATTGATAATAATTTACATAAATAGTTTATAATCATTATTCAACAAACAAATTGGTCTATATGAGTTGCAATGATTAGGGTCCTTATTCTCTTTTAATACAGGGGAAATTACAGAATATCTCCAAGAAGGAGGAATATTTGCTAATGGTTGAACTTCTAGAAAGGTTTTATGTAGGAGAGAGATTATAGAAGACGGGAACAATCTATAAATTTTGATAATTAAGCCATCTATTCCAAGTGCTTTATTAGACTTATTTCCTTTAATCCCATCTATAATTTCCTTTTGAGAAATAGGGTTCTGTAGGTCTAACTTAAGTTCCTCAGGAATTCTTGTTATGTTGGGAACTATATTCTTTAACATATCACATTAATTTGTACTTATTTTATCTTTATGATGCTCTGGATAATGATAACCAAAAGCCTCCAGAATGTCCCTTATGTCCGAGACTTTTTTCCTTTTCTTTTCATGAAAGATACTATCAATGTTATTAATTTTTGATTGTATCTTAACTTTCATAGATAGCTTATGAAGCTGCTTAGGAGAGGCAGCATAAGAATTTAATTTCAGTTTTTCCATTGCTAAATTACTTTTATGGGATAATATTTCATTGTATTTCTTATTTGCTTCTTATATTTTCCTCTTATTATCTGTAGCAATTAAGTTTTTATTAGATTTAAGAGATAATATTTGATTTTGGAGTTGCTGTAACTCTTAGTCCCATTCTTTAATTTTATTTTTGTATCAGCTAATTGTTTTACCATATAGCTACACCTTAAGAGAATCCCAAACCATAATTGTGTTTGCTTCAGGTTTATAATTAATCTCTAAGAAAAGCTGAAGTTCAGAAGTTATCCAAGATTTAAAGTCTTTAATTTTTGTGATAGATGAAGGAATCCTTGAAGTAATAACTAATTGATTGAATTCCAAGTGTATTGTTAACAACATGGAATTATGGTCTGAAAAGGGACAAGGCTGCATTGAAAATTTCAAGATTTTAGAATAAAGATCTTATGAGATATATTATTTTATTTATTCTAGTTTGGATACCATGTCTATAGTCCTGGTATGAGAATAGTAAATAATTTGGTCCCAAAGCATTAAAGGTATCTTTTAATTTAAACATTTCTGTCCATTTTTTAACTGTTTGGCTGAGGACAATAGTCTAGGAGATATCTTATTGGTAGTTTCTGTAATATCTGTGATACAATTGAAGTCACCTCCTTGTATAATATTACCTTTAGTAGTAGTTGTAATAAAATCTTAGTGTTTCTTAGCTAGTCCAACCCCCATACCCAGGAACCAGTATAAATTAACCAGGGTCCAAATTCTATTATTAAACTTAAGTATAACTAAGGCCATGAGTACATCATTATCTACATGTTTGTAAATGATTTGGGGATTTAAGAAACTCTTTTTCCATAGAATCGTTACTCCTCTGGTTTTACTTTTATAAGAAGATTGAGCAAGTATTGTGTATTCCTTAAAGTCCCACATAAATGTGTCATTTATTTTAAAGTGTGTCTCTTGGAGGAAAAACTACTTGAGCCGTGTTTAGTTTAAGATACCTTAGTAGATTGGCTCTCTTATGTGGGTTGTTTAAGCCATTAGTATTTAAGGATATCAAAGTTAAATCCATATCAGAATTCTTTAAAGATAACAAATAACAAAGGAATTTGTATTAATAGAATCCTGTATACATAATACTCTTCCTGAATAGACAATAGAATATCAATTGTTACATTTCTATTTATCTCAATCCAAATAACTTTCCCCATGAAAGATAAAAGTAAAACAATTGTGTCAGGCATTTCAAGACTAGAAAAATAGTTAAATAACAAAAAAATAGCATGTTTCACTCTGATATAAACTAAAATACACTCTACACATGGAATGAGATACATTCCTAGTCTAGCAAACAAAACTAAATCTGCTAGACTACCTATCCCAACCATCAACCTTTGTTGGTTCGAGCCCATGAAAACAAAGTAAAAAATGGAGACTATATTATAAATTAAGAGAAAAATAGTAGTGATAAACAACTAATCAGATATTAATTCCAGTTAGGTTTTAGAGATGAGTTACATACACTATTATTAGAAACATTAAACATTTATACAGTAATTATTCACTAAGGAAGCAAGAGACATATTAGAATATATATATATATATATATATATATATATATATATATATATAATCTGAATTTAGTGCTTAATAGACTAAGGAAACATTAGCTTTATTAATCTAAATGATTACCCAAAATACCTAAGCATGTCATCTGTATAAGTTCTAATAAAAACTTCAAAATGGTAGAACAAATCAAAGAATCATTTAGCATTTGTATTTGCTTGCCCTCTGAATATATCTTATCATGACAAACTCCCACTAAATAAAAACATCATGAGAATTGGGTGTTAGCACATAGTGAGTGTGTATAATTCCGAAAATATGTTAACATAGATTTTTAGAAATATTCCATAAGACATATTTGTCCTTAATTAACTCCTAAGCATTTGGAATAGCAGATGTTTAAATGACTGACTAAAATCAATAACAATTAACTGGCATCTATTAAAATGACAAAAAATAGTAAAGAACATCATTTATATAAAACTTACTATGGATAACAGGTCTTAAAAGTGAATGACTCAAAGTCAAAATTAAGATAGAGATAGCTGTAAATATCTGCCATAGTATTAGGGTAATACTGAAACTCATAACTTGTTTGTTGTGTTATCACAAGTCATATATATTACTGAGCTCTTTCCCTGTCATAAAGTGCTAATATACTAAAAGACATGACTTTATAATAACTGAAAACATGACATCTGAAATATAAATAATATCTACGATGCAATAAGGAAATCAACATACTAAATGCAAAGTAATTATAGTTCAATCAAAATTATTCATACATATATGTGCTAAGATTTAGTATGGTGTTTGAGTATCCTTACAGTTATTACCATTAGTCATAAGCATGTCATGTAAATGTATACACCTATACTAAACACTTGCTAAATGAATAGGAAAGTTATTTATAAAGATCTATTTATAAAGAACTCCAGTATATTCACTAGAAATAGTGGCTATAATTAACTGTTACAAGAAAAAATGAAATATCTGTATATATTTGATCACAAAATATAGTTACTATTATAAAAGGGAACCATGAATATGTTTGCAGACAGTGTAGCTCATAATTCTTGTAAAAGAAGCCCAGTATGCTATATTAACCAATCAGAGACTTGACATTCACAATTAGGCTTGCAATATACACATTAGATGTAATGTAATCTGATCTGCATGCATAAAATGTATGATGTCATGAGCTAAGTAAGAAAGCTTCATTTCTTAGATTTCAAACTGACATTTTCCTGCCCAGCACACTACACAGTACAGTTTCCTGATCTCAGTTTAACTGTGTCACAAAGTCTGCTTATTTGCAGTAACAAATGCAAAGTTTAACTGTCAGATACTTCCAAACAGTAAAATATGCAATGCCAATGAGAGAGAAAACAGTACTTTAACATTAAACTCTACAGGAAACATAACTTGTAACTATTTAAAAACCTTTTGCCATAAAACATACAAGCATATAAGTGTCAGAGAGACCCAATTTATGTCAGAAGCCGGTAAACAGCTTTTTGTTCACACCGGTACCAATATATATTCTGAAACAATCAGAAGTTATAAATATTAAAAAAAATTGTTAATATATACTAAATAATAGATTTGCCGTTATCCCATGTATCCCAAACAGTTTTGATAAATAATCTAAGCAGTGACTATGCCTGTGTAATAACTCAGAAGAACATTTAGCAGGGCAAAGGCCTATATATTATTTGAAATAAAGCATGTCATCTTAAGGTCATAAAAGCAAAGATAGCTTACTGTTCAATTATATCACTCAATAAACCAGTAATATTATACTAATATACTAAAAGCATAAACAGTTATTTAATTTGTATATGAACAAAAAAATGTATAGAAATGAAAAAGCAAAAAAGAGAAAGAAAAGCAATAAGAAAAATATTGTCATGACATACCTTACTTGAAGATTTAGCAAGTATAAATCAAATTAATGTACAGTTGCAGTAGATGCTTTGAGAGATTTAATGGGAACAGCAATCTTTGACTCGGGTTTTTGTTTTTTGTTTTTAGCATCAGTCCAAGAAGATTTAGCAGTAACTCTCTTCAGAGATGCAGATGCCCATTTCATATCTTCAGGTAAGGAAATAATGTTATTGTTTTTAATAAAGGCAGTGGCTTCCTCTAGGGCTTTATATGATCTCATTATATTCTGATATAGAATTTTTATTCTGGCAGGAAAAACAAGCTGAGTTTTGATGTTATTCTGCTTTAACAGTTTTATTAATGGCCAAGCTTTTTTTCCTCTGTTCCAAACCCTGGTAGAATAGTCATTATCAAACCTAATTGGGTTTTGATTAAATTTTAATGGCCCTTTCCTCCAGGCAGATTTTTAGGACCAACTCCTTGTTCAAATAAGATAGAAACTTTATGACTATTGATCTGGGAGGAGCAGAGGAGGATGTTGATACTGGCTTTCCTAAAACTCTATGAGTCCTTTCAATACCAAAGGACAGACCCTCCTTTAAATCTACAATCTCTGGAATCCAGGTATTCAGGAAAGAAATTATATCTTCTCCTTCAGCTCTCTCAGGGATACCAATAATCCTTATATTTGACCTTCTCTCCCTGTTTTCCAGGTCATCCACTTTATTGAGAAGCCAAATGTTTTGTTTGATGACAAAATCTTTCTGGCTTTCTTCTTCCTTCAGTCTTCCATCAAGATCATTCAGGGATGCTTCTAAGTGTATTATTCTGGATTGATGCTGCTGTATACATTTCTTGAGAGAATCCGTTTATTTTTGACAATTTTCCTTGAGGTTTTGTAAATTCTCCTTAAAATCATCCATTTTTAGTGACAGTTCTTGCAGAGCAGATGTCACAAGCTGCATTTCTTTTTTTAAAGCTATGTCAGAATGAGAAGTCTTCGAAGTGCTCATCTCCACAAATGATATATTCTCCTTTAAAATTTGACAGGAAAAAACTTTCCTAAGTTTACCAAAGTTACTAATAATTTAGTTTATATTTTCATCTATCAATTCTAAGCATTTTTGCTAAAATAAAATAAGTTATTTCCTGTTTTTTATATTAGTTTCATGGAGCTTTGAAAAACTGCTGCTATGAGTTGGCTATTTTGGCTTCGCCCCCCATGAATGTGAGTTTCAGGGGCAGAGAAGATTTATTGTTAAGTTTATTTTCATTGTGAGACAGTATTGCTTTGTTTGGTAGATATCTATTAGTGTTTGTGCATCATGCTATAAAATGTAAAAATAAAATCCAAATAATCATTATAAAAGTAAAGCAGTATGAACACATTAGTGTTTATGGTAAATGGGGCAAAATAGCCAGGTAATGGGAAATTGGAATGGCTACAGGGGGACTCTGGTGCCATAGTTTGGTTGTCTGTTCTTCAGTTTGTGTTTGAAAGTTGGTATCCCACAATTCCATTGGAGTGGGTGGGGTTATGTAATTATGTATGCAAATTGTATGTTAATCAGCATGCAGATTTGTACCTATTTTTCATGGGCCTTGTCCAGATTTTTGATGATTCCAGGTTGAGAGGTATGCCAGTGACCACCTTCCTATGCTTGTACTCCAGTACCACATAAATCCAACAAAACTCACCTTTTGCCACCAAATCAGAAGTAAAAGAAACTTTAATCCCCAGGAATTTGCAATCACACTTAAACACTGTAATTGGGCACCTCTTTCATATCTCTCTTTAGACAGTACAGTATTTTAATGCCACCTTTCTATTGCTATATATTGTATTCTTTGTCACTGCTGTTTGGAGTTTTTGTCCCCGGGCCTCTACTGAAAATGCACATATATCCAGTTAGACTAGCCTGGTCAACAAATGTAAAATAAAATAAATAAAATAAATATTTTAAGCAAACTTGCTCCTGCCATTACAATTAGACAAAGTCAGAAACTCAGCAGAACTATCCAACTACCAGCCTATAGCTATACTATCTCCTTTATTTAAAATTCTTAAAAAATGCATTCATTCACAAATTCCAGACTATCTCTTATCCAGTAATCTTCTGTCTAACACTCAGCATGGATTTTATCCTAACCACAGTACTACCACTGTCCTGATGAGCTTTGCTAATGCCATTAACCATTTCTGGAATGAAGGCAACGTAGTCTCTTCTATCTTTCTGGATCTTTCAAAAGCATTCAGTACTGTCTCACATAAACTTTTAAAAGTACATTCAGAAGTCAAAATGAGTAATTCTGCACTTGCTTGGTTGCAGGGCTAACTAACTGGATGCCAAAAAGCTGTACAATGGCTAAACAACCTCTCTCCTCTTCTACCTGTTACTTTGGAAGTTCTGCAGGGATCTATCCTTGGCTCTCTTTTCATAAGTATATTTACTAACAATCTTCACACTGCCACCCTTCATGCCACCCTGGTCCAGTATGCAGCTGATTCAACCTTAATTTGTGCTTCTCCAATACTCCACCAACTCCAACATATAACACAGCAGTCCTTCACTTCAGTTGAAACTTGGCTAGCCAACTCAGCTAATACTCAACCACAATAAAACTAAGCTCATACTATTTCACCCCACAAGAACCACAGACTTCCTCCCTCTATTCAAAATCTCTTCATCAAACAATACCATTATCACACAGTAACCCTTACTAATAAAACCAAGGCCACCATTGCTAGAACTCACCTTATCTCAACCATCCTATATGCATCTCTCATACTTACTAACCTAAGAAAATCTAACTTAAGTAAACTGAACATTTGCTACAATAAAATTGCTAAGTTTGCTACAGAATCTAGTTACAGATCCTATCATTGCCTTAACCTTAAACAACTCTCCTGGCTTAAATTATCCAAACTACTGGCCTACTAGCCTACACCCAACTTACTATGGCTCATCAAATATTTAACCAACCAGAACAAACCCTAGATCTTCAAAACCTGCTTATTCCTTACTCAAATAACCAGACACTATGCTCCAGTAACAAAGCATTAATAAGCATTACCAAAAGTAAGTGTACAGAAAATCTGGTAAACCTTACCTCTGAACATAAGATCCACTATCAGCATGGCAAACTTTAAAAAATTACTCCAAACCCACTTAACAGCTAATTGGATTTGCTCTTGTACTGACCCCTGTTAGTAAATAGCTTTTACATAAACAATAAACATTATAACCTCTCAACTCTGTCTTAATCTAAGTCTGTTAATCTTTTCTACATTAAATGTGGACTCTATGCTTATTTTAACTTTATTGAAATGTCTAATGCTCTGATTGTTATTTTTTTGCCTTGTTTCTTGAACAATTTTTGGTTATACCAGTTCATGTAACTCTGCAACCTATGCACTATATCACTAAAAATGGGCTAGTTGTACAGTCGGACTTTCTCAGTAAACAGACGCAAAATAAAAATAAAATAAAAATAGGTGACAAGGCGTGATGTTGCTACATTAATTTCCTTAACTGCACTTCACTTCTGCATGGTATGATTATACAAATTTGGTCCAGACTTTGCACACACCAGTGGTGTTTGTGTCACTCTGTTACTATTACATGGTTAGGAACTGAAGACAAGTAGTGAAGGTAGGATAACTATGCCTCAGATCTCTCATTAACAAGTGTGTTTACTCCTATACCAGTCTAATGAAATATTTATTGAGTCAGTCACACATCCTGGTGAAGTTCATATAGATCTATGATTTCATTTGAATTAGCTGTAATAAGTTTCCTAGGTTTCATAGACTTTAGATGTTCAGTGTTAAGTTTACATAATTTATGGGGCTGAAGACTAAGGACTCCACTATCAAAACCTAGGGAGATCGATCTAACAGAGCATCTGAGGAAAGTGCATACCATGCACATATGATATCATGCCTGTAGAATAGAAGGTCATGCCTATCCACTTCTTAGTTGGGTCTACTGAAGAACAATGTGTGTTGAATAATGATGCTTCAATTCTGTGTATATGTGATGCCCCGCCACTGGCCTAGTAATCAAGGAGGCTCAATCTTCACCACTAGCACCAGTGGGGGATGAACATTTGGAGGATGACAAGTACACACACAGTATTTCCAGATTCAGGTGCAATTTCCCTTCAGAGCACACAGAGACCACAGTCAATCTGGGGCTAGTTTCTCCCTCTTTCTGCAGATCCCCAATACGATTCTCCACTGGCACAGCTACAGAGTTGAGATCCCAGCTGAGTGGCCAAACAAGACCTCCAGCACCCCCATTGTCCAACCAGTGCTTTGTCCCTGCCCAAGTAACTCACACACACACACACACAGACACACACACACACACACACACACACACACACACACACACACACACACACACACACACACACACGTTGAGGTTTGATTTATACACACACACGCACACACACACACACACACACACACACACACACACACACACACACACACACACACACAAACTCACACACTGGCACAGGTTTACTAGCTATGCCTCCTGTCCAGAGTATAAGTTAGTTTTTACTTCCACTAGCCACATCCTTATCAGTTACTTTAAGGTCCTTAACAAAGGGCATTTGCTATTAATCCAAATGGTAGTTTGACCAAGAGCAAGGCTATTAGGAGTGGCCCACAGTGTCACCAAATAAATATGCAAGTACGGTTAGAACTTAAATATGTCTCACAAATATCAGCCACAATGAAACGTTTAAATATATTTAATTAATTTAATTATAAATAAGAAAAGAAAAAATAAAATACTCTGTATATAATCATAGTTACATCAGTGTTCAAAATAACAGGAAATATTTAAAACAACATTGCAGGCCAGTCTCAAATAAAGAAAAACATCTAAATTAAGCTCAGCTATATTCCTGACTATATCTAAAAGCATACCTCTCAACCTGGAAACATCAAAATTCTGGACAAGGCCCATGAAAAATAGGTACAAATCTGTACACTGATTAACATCTAATTTGCATACATAATTACATAACCCCACCCACTCCTATGGCATTGTGGGATGCCAACTTTCAAATGCAAACTGAAGAACAGGCAATCAAAATATGGCACCAGAGTCCCCCTGCACGGAGCCATTCCAATGTCCCATTACCTGGCTATTTCACCCCATTTACCATAAACACTAATGTGTGCATACTGCTTTACTTCTGCAATGATTATTTGGATTTTATTTTTACAGCACAACAATGCCCAAACACTAACAAACATCTGTTAAACAAAGCAATACTGTCTCACAATGAAAATAGACTTGGCATTAAAACTTCTCTGCCCTTGAAACTCACATTCATTGAAATAGCATTAAAACCCACACTACATCCAAAGAAAATGCAGCTGGCCAGTGGTGGATAAAGGATTAGCAAAACTTTGGAGTACAGTAAAATGGTTTCTAAAAAAACATGTCTGGAATAAGTTACAAAGTAGGAAAGAATCTGCTGGCACAGTTACCTTAATTAAAAATGCAGCAGTACATGGGGCAAACAAAAACTCAAACTACGATGGCAGGACAGATGCAGTTCTATCACACATTAATGTCACATCAAATTAAGCAGGCTGAACGGCATTAGAAAGACTAAACTTAAGTGGCCTCAAGTAATGTGGTGCAACCAACTCTTGCCCAAAGCGGAAGGGACTCATCACAATGCATGCCTGAGCATTAGAAATGTCACTAGTGCATGAACAGACCTTTATCCTGTACAATTATGCAGTGAATATCTACATTAAATATCTCCAAGTAAGCTTTAGAAATAATCCAGCACACAATGCAAATTTGCAGAGCACAGATCACATATGAATAATTAATACTAAGCAGCCATCACTCAACCAGAATGTGCTTTGACTAAGCAAGGAATCCAATTATAAACCTGGGTAACCACCTTTACCAGTTAAAACAAGTAATTTTTTTTTTTTAAATTAAATACAAAGTGCCAATGGCAGACTTGCATATTCTAAATACTAGCACATCTACAGAACTCCGCATCACTGGCACCTCAACATCTTCACTTAAAAATCAAGAACAAAGACAAAAATAGTGATGGACAAATGCCCATAATCAGGGACATTTTGTAATTAACAGAACAGGTTTTATACCAAAATGCACTTTCTGAAGAATAAGCATGTGACTCTAATGTCAGGCTTTGTCGACTGACTGCAATCCTTTGTGATTTACCACAAAGTCAAAAATTGAGAGACAAGACTGAGAAAACTTTTAGCTATACAAGAGTTTGTAACAAGTGACAGAAACAATCACCTGGCATCATTTTTTTTCATTTCCTTCCTCCCGTATCTAAAACCATCTGCTCGTGTGTACAAACAACTGTGCAGGCACGTCACTAAAACATGATTATAATGCTACATCTGGCTAAATAATAATTCAGCAGTTAGCTATCACAATGTATATTCAAATTTCAAACCACATTTCAATCTTTTTGATTATTTGTTTTTTTCTGTTAGTTTCCTTACTATGAAGAACTCCCACACTTTCAGACCTTCTAAATCATTAGGCCATAAACTCTTACTGGTAGTATGATATTGTTATCGAGCTCCCAATGTTTTTCCATACTGTCTTTGAAATGCCACTAAAACAACTAAACACCACTAAAGCAAATTACACAGAAGCTAGCTTGAGGCATTACAGAATATCTGGTCTGGAACATTTAGAGTAACTGTTGTTTACACTCTCACCACCACCACCCCTCCTAGTAATGCAGACAGACTATTACTTAATATAAGAACTACACTAACAATGTGTATTGCACTCATCGTAGGAGAGTTCAGCATGAGCTGGTCTCATTCGCTGTATGTCATTCTAGGCAGCATCCTTGCAAAGTTCTACCTCAGCAGTCTGAACCCACTTTCAGAAATGTATTCCATACTATCATAAACCCTAACAAGCAGTTCCCTAAAGTTCTTACCTGCAGTAGTCTGTACACTCCCAGTGGTGACCGCTGCTCAATTTCTACCTTATTCAACACCAAATTCAAATTCAGATTCTACATTAGTGCTTATAACAAATCACTGTTTACAGCTAAATAAAGCAGTGAAATGCATATACATAGCAGAAGGCACCACTACCCTCTGAACCCCACATAACCGTCAGATCATTCATCTGAAAGTAACAGTACTGTCTGTTACAAGATGCAGCCATTCCAGGCTAGAGTTTTTTTGTTTTTTTTTTTCTACAGCAAACTGAGGACTTTGTTAAGACTCAGTTTTGATTACAGTGTAAGTACTACCTCTTTTGCTGCAGAAATTAAGTGGTTCCCCCTCTGGGTGAGTAACTTCTCCGTCTACAGAACTGAATAACTATGAGTGTACCATGAATGACAGGGGTTGAACAAGACGAGAATTAAACAAAACGGAAATAAAAAAAACTGTGATTTATTGATAATAAAATGGTTAAGCGCTTTCTTCTAAAAATCATAGACTTCATCAGAACCCAGGCCAGCATAAGGTGACCTAACAGTTTAAATACTCAACTCATCCAATTACTACACAGTATTACATTAATAAATAATTCATGGGGTTCTGATGAAGTTTTAGATGAAAGCGCTTAACCATTTTATTATCAATAAAGCAGTTTTTTTATTTCCATTTTGTTTAATTCTCATCTTGTTCAACTCCTGTCATTCATGGTACACTCGTAGTTATTCAGTTCTGTTGATAGAGATGTACTCTACGAGAAAGGCTTATTTTTCAACAACTCCTCCGTCTAGCAAAGGAAGCAAAGGGAAATGAACTACCAAGCTTGACTGATCTCCAAATATTCTGGTAACCAGAGTGACCGTACTGCTTCTACTGTGCTCCACAATGAGTGCAAGAACCTCACTGCAGTATGTAAACCAACTTCTTTCAGAAATAGGCAAACCACCCAGCTTGCCATCCTTTGTAATTTTTTTCATAAAAAATAATTTCTATTTTCTCCTTATGAACACAATTAATATTGAAATACTTGCAATACACACATGCAAAAACAGTCAAACAACTTGTGGAAGCATTTTAGTTGAAACATGAACAAATACTTTTATGCCCTTATTAAAGTATTAAACACCTTAAAACCTGACACATATGTACAGTGATTACCTTTTATCACATCCAATATAATAAGTTCCTGTATCACTGGTACTGAAAATACAGGCAGCTATCATCCAGATGTTATTCATTGCACATTCTTGGTATCAAGTATTAAGTAAAGCCGCTGCATATCAGTGTAAAATATCAACCAGTATAACTTCAGCTAACCTCCTGGTCCTTGATTACAGACAGCATCTTTGTCTTAGGCTGAGTGTGCTTTATACTGCTTAACAAATAAAAATAAAGTGTCTAGTCTGTTATCCCTTCTCATTAATCTAGTCATTCCCTAAAATAAAAACCTTCTAATTATCCAAAGCATAGTCATATTACCAAGAAGTTCTTCAGCATGTTGCGTCAGCGATAATAGATCCAGCTCGTCCATAGTTCTTCATAACCGCAACCGTTTGTTGCTGTTCCCGCTCGCATTTGAGCAGCCAGTCATGCCAGAAATGCGTGAGCTCCTTGAGCTCAATTCCGACAGGCTGGTAGAGGGAGCTGATGTCATCGTGCAGGCTGGTAGCAATGAGAGAGCTGACGTCATTGCGTACGTTATGACATCAGTTCTAATGCCGCGAAAATTAAAAAACAAAGAAAACAAAAGAAAAAATCAGAACTGAAGGGGTGCCACTCGGGAATCATGGCACCCCTTCATTTGAACCCCAAAACTCGGTAAAAACCGAGTAATTCGGCATGGTAGAGAGGTATGTTTAAAAGAAATTACTGTAATCTAGTTAACTTAGAGCAAGGCAAGGCAAGTCTGTGGTAAATGGGTCTTCTTGTCAGGTCAAAGACAAAATACAGAATGCTGTTTCTCTCTCAGATAGTTCTTAAATTAATATCCCAAATATTACTGTTGGGAATGCTTGCAGCATGACATCACTTCTTGTCATCTGACTATCCCAGGTGAAAACCCCCTCTGATGCAGCTTGGAGCATTTAGCATCTCCATGGTTAAATACATAGACCTTGGATCTTTTGGCAAATGGTGGAAGTCGTAAAGTAATTTACATTCCTCCACATTTAAAGACAATGCAAATGACTTCTAGTTCTAGACATTATGTCTCCTGTTGCATTGAAACTGAAAGAAAACATCTCTTTTTATGGCTCAGCCATAAAGTAACTCAATCTCGACTACTCCTCTTAAGTCAACTTCTTGTGCTGCAGTTTCCAATTATTAAGAATATATACATCTAAACAGTTGCAATAATGTACATATATGTCTGCTCAATACTTTACAAAATATCTCTTCAGCACACATCTGAACAATATGACATACAGTTCTAATACATCTGTAACATGAGCATCTTACATGAAGCATGTTGACATTCACAAATGACACATAACCATTTACAAATTTCCAGACAGTTGTGCTGTCAGTATCTCCCTTTTGTTACACTTCTATATAAATTATGTTAATATTCATAAATAGCATATAATCATTACAAAATTCCAGGTAGCTGAGCTGGCAGTATCACATTTTGTTACATCCCACCCCCCAAAGACTCAAGCTAGTTTTTCAAGTGACCCTTGAGAAACGCTGCTTGACAGAGTTGAGCCTATCTGGGAATGACTTACTCCATTCCCTGTCTTGAGATTCCAGCTGCCTTGGCACTGCTGACCTCAGCTGCACTGTCCTATCATATGCCTACAACCCTAGGTTCCACCATAGCAATTTGGGATTTGACTTGCTGGCTCCCTGTAGCCAAAGATCCCCCTCAGACTCCTCCTGCCTCCTATTGCCAATACTTAGCACTAGGGCCTCCCTATCATGGTAAGGTTTCAACATGTTAACATGTGCCCCTGCCTTCTTGCCTAGCAGTTTTACCATGTAGTTAATATCACTGACCTTCCTTACCACTTTGAAGGGTCCCTTCCAAGCTGCCTGCAGCTTGCTGTGTCTGACAGGAATGAGAACCATAACCTGCTGCCCCACAGCATACACTCTAGCTTGAGCATTCCTGTCATACAAGACTTTTTCTGCTCTTGGGCTTCTGCCAGGTTCTTCTGTGCCAAGCCCATGAGTCCCCTGAGCCTTGTCCTGAGTTTTAGGACATATGCCACAACAGACTCCTTATGGGATTAACAGTCACTCTCCCACTCATCACGAATCAAATCTAGAGGTCCCCTCACCCTATGCCTATACACTAAGTTATAGGGTGAAAACCCCATGGATTCCTGGGGCACCTTCCTGTAAGCAAACAACAGATGGGACAAATATTTGTCAAACTCCCTCTTGAACTGGTCTTCAAATGTCTGTTGCATGGCTTTAGTGTAGAGTTTAACATCTCAACCAGATCATTAGTCTGGGGATAGTAGGGGATGGTCTTTAAGTGCTTCACTTCACAGTGCTTCCACAGACAAGCCAGCATATCGGACATGAAACTGACATCTCTGTCAGTCAATTTTTCTTTTGGGAAACCTACCCTGCTGAAAATCTCTACCAAAGCATTTGCCACATTTTCTGCCTCAATGGAGGATAGGGCCACCACCTCAGAGTATCTGATAGTATAATCTACTACCACTAGGTATATTTTCCGTTTGGAACTTGAGGTACTCAGAGGCCCCACAATATCTATAGCTGCCCTCTGAAATGGTTCCTCAATCACAGGCAAAGGCATCAAAGGAGCTTTCACCTTGTCTCCTGCCTTGCATACCCTCTAGCCCTCCCTCAGTGGTCCACTCTCTATACAGTAACCCTTTGTCCCAGTGTACAGATTTTCGTTTTCCTTGACAATCAGGTGCCTCACTGGCTACTTCCTTCAAGCCTTGTAATGTAGGGTCTGAGATCTGAGCCTGTCTCTTTGTAATCCTTCCCCGCTCCCCTTCTACAGGAAGTCTGGTATTTTCTGACAGCAGTGCCGCACTGTCAGCCTGGGTACTACTACTCACCTCTGCCCTTGCAGTCACTCTATCCAAGGCAACATCAGTACCCACAAGCTGCTGTGGCTCACCTTCAGTCTCACTGCTACAGGGTAGATCCCTCCATGAAGTAACTACCTCACCAGCCCTGGCTTCAAGTATGCGGTCTGTCTGGGTCCCCCGCAGACTACCAGAACCACATGCTTGTCTCCAAGCTTGACTGCAAGCCCACAAGGTAAGGCATTATCAAAATCATTCCCTATAAGGAAATCTGCAGAGATATCCTCAAACACACCTACTTGCTTACTTCCTATTCCACTCTCCCAGTCAAGGTGAACCCTAGTCAAAGGTATTCGGAATGGAGTCCCTCCTAAAGCTATAACTGGAGTAGACTGCCCAAGCAAGTAGTGCTCCTCTTTAACCATTGCAGGCTTCACAATGGTTAGGTCAGAGGCTGTGTCTCTCTTAGCAGTGTCCTCTTTTCCATCTTCTAAGATAGGATATAACCTCTTGTGGTAGTTTGGTGCCCTTGTTGTCTCCAGATAACTTACTGCTGGCATTCTGTCATTCCCACTTACTGGCTCTCCCACCTTTTGTTCCCCACCTTGCCTCCATGGACATCTATATACTACATGGCCACACTGGTTGCATTTAAAACATGTAACCCTTGGTCCTGGATGTGTACCTGGACTAGTGGCTTCTCCTGCTACTGGTGGACTTTGTTGGGGCAGTCTTGGATGCCTACCATGGATTCCCGTAGACCCATGAGCAGCAATGGATATTGCTTTCCTGTTCAGTGATGTCTTGTTTGCTAGGTTTAGCTCTCCCCTTTTCCCCAACTAATCTGCGATATTGCATTGCCTATCTGCTAATTAGATTCTCATGTCTTCAGTCAAAGTGCTAAGGCCTTGTTTCCTCACCAAATGGTCTGCCAGCCATTCAAAAGTGGTGACCTGACACCCACTCACCCACCTATGAAAATAAGTGCTTAGTTCAGCAATATATTCACACACACTTTCATCTGTCTTGCGTCTATGCTCACAAAACATTTTTCCATAAGCTTCAGGTGTTAACTTAAAACACCCTAACAGACACTTTTAACAGTATTCAAATGTAAGCAATCAGTATCAGACAATTTGTAAGTAACAGTTACAGCTTTACCATGGAGTAAGGGGGTGGGGAACCATACCCAGAGTCCTTGGTCAGCATTCTACTGTTTACATGTCCTTTCAAACATATCGATAAAACTGTCAAAATTATCACCGTCTGTAAATTGTGAAAGAAATATACTGACCTTTGTTGCTTTTGGGGTTTGGTTACTCCCTTCCCCATTACCTCCATGACCCTGGTGAAGAATCAGCATCTCTTTTTCATGTTGCCTCTGCCTCTCATTCTCAGATGTCTCAGTCTCTCTGCTGCTTCTAACTCCATTTGTTTCTCATGTACCCGTCTATCTGCTGATTCTGTTTCCAAATATTTGGCCTCAAATTTGAGTCTCTTTACCCCCAGATGGATTTTTAAGTCCTCTGTGGAAAGGTTGAACTGTTCATTTTTTGAGAGTTGTACCTCCACAAGGCCAGTCTGATTGTCCTCCAGATTGCTGGTGCATGGTGCAGCTCCATTCAAGGCTGCAGTCATTTCTGCTTTAGTCAGGTTGGCATGTACCAGTCCTTTAGCCTGGCACATCTTAGCCAACTGGCTCCTTGTCAGCTTGCCATACCCCTCTGCTGACATCCTTGCCTGTTCTCCCAAACTAAGCTAACAAAAAAAAAAAAAAAAAAAAAAAAACTATTGTATTGTAAAACTCTGAATGTTCACTGTGCGGCTGACTGAGAATACAATCACCTTCTTCCGTGACCACTGTTTATAGGCTACAGGAATTCATTTTCCATATCACTGAATCCTAATATGTGGATATCCCACCACTACCAACTACTATATGTGATGCCCCACCACTGGTCAGTAATCAAGCAGCCTCAATTCTCACCAGTAACACCAGTGTGGGATGTATATTGGGATGATGACAAGTACACATACAGTATTTCCATATGCAGCTCTCGGCATCAAGTGCAATTTCCCTTAAGAGCACACAGAGACTGCTATCAGTCCGGGCCTGGTTTCTCCCTTTTTTTCTAGATCCCCAATTAGAAACTCCACTGGCACAGCTATAGAGTTGAGATTCCAGCTGAGTGGCCAAGCCAAGACCTCCAGCACTCTCTATCTCCAGCCAGTGCTTCATTGCTTCATGTTCCTGTCCAAGTAGCTTCACACACACACGCACACACGCACACACACACAACACACACACACACACACACACACACACACACACACACACACACACACACACACACACACACACACACACGCACACACGCACGCACACACACACACACACACACACACACACACACACACACACACACATTGAGGTTTGATTTACACACACACACACATACACACACACACACACACACACACACACACACCCACACACACATGCATGCACACACACACACACACTCACACACACACACACACACACACACACACACACACACACACACACACACACACACCTGGGAAAGGCTGGCATAGGTTTACTAGCTATGCCTCCTTCTGTCCAGACTATAAGGTAGTTTTTACTGCCACCAGCTAAAATCAGCTGCTTTAAAGTCCTTAACAAAGGGAGTATGTTACTATGAATCCAAATGGTAGTTTGACCAACAGCAAGGCTGTTAAGAGTGGCCTACAGTATCACTAAATAAATATGTAAGTAATCTTAGAACTTAAATATGTCTCACAAATATCAGCCACAATGAAAGGTTTAAATATATTTAATTATAAATAATAAAAAATAAAAAATACTTAGTATATAATCAGTTACATCAGAGTTCAAAATCACAAGAAATATTTAAAAAAAATTACAGGACAGTCTCAAATAAATAAATAAAAACATCTACATTAAGCTCAACTATATTACTTACTATATCTAAAAGAATTTACTGTACCCTAGTTAATTTACTTACAGAGCAAGACAAGGCAAATCTGTGGTAAATGAGTCTTCTTGTCAGGTCAAAGACAAAATACAGAATGCTGTCTCTCTCTCTCTCAGAGAGTTCTTAAATTAATATCCCAAGTATTACTGCTGGGATAGCTTGCAGCATGACATCACTTCCTTTCATCTGACTATCCCAGTTGAAAATCGCCAATGATGCAGCTTGTAACATTTAGCATCTCCCTGTGAAAATACATTGACCTTGTATCTTTTGAAAAATGGTGGAAGTTGTAAAATAATTTACATTCCTCCACATTTAAAGACATTGCAAAAACCTTCTAGTTCTAGACATTATGTCTCCTGTTGCACTGAAACTGACAGATAACATCTTTTTTATGGCCTATCCATAAAGTAACTCATCTCAACTATTCTTTTGAAGTTAACTTCTTGTGTTGCAGTTTCCATTGTTAAGAAATATATACATCTAAAGAGTTATAATAGTGTATATACATTTCAGCTCAATACTTTACAAAATATCCCTTCAGCGCACATCTGAACAATACGACATACAGTTTTAATACATCTGTAACACAAACGTCTTACATGAAGCATGTTGACATTCACAAATGGCACATAACCAGTTTCAAAATTCTAAGCAGGTTTGCTGGCAGTATCTCCCTTTTGTTGCACTTCTATATAAATCGTGTTAATATTCATAAACGACATGCAATTATTTACAAAATTCCATATAGCTGGGCTGGCAGTATCTCCTTTTGTTACAGTATGTCTTGGTGATGTTAGGTAGCTAAAATCCCTCTCCCCTAAGATTACCTTCTCACAATCTTGTTCCCAAATCAGTATTAGTCAATGTATGGCAGCTATCCTCCTCCCAGCTTAATTTAATTAAGAATTGTATTTGGAGCAGTTTCTGATTCCACTGTGCTTAGTTAAGAAGGAGTACAGAACTCCCTTAAGTTTATATTCTTTAATGGTGTGTATGTAACCTTATATACCCTACCATTGTGTTCCAAATGCTTAACTGGCACTATAACATATATTTTAGATAGATTTGCTGCTGCCTCACTAATGTTTTTTTTCTGACTTACCTGAAGATTCTTGGTCTCTGGGGTGTTCTCCTGTTCCATTCACCCTCTGGGCTCACTTCGCTTCTTTACCCTGTCCCCAAATCTCACCCACTCCCACTACTTCTAAATTTAAACCTATCCAGACCACACCCCTTCCTCTGTTAGCTCCACCCTCCTCATCCATACACTCCATCTCTCAACATATTCCTATTAATATCACACTAGCATCCTATCTACATACAACTCCCCTGCTGTCATTTCTACAGACTTTACTACTGTCCTCCAATTATTCATGCAGGTAGTTTGTCTGATTACATCTCTAATAATCCTTAAACTAAAATGATTCTCCTTACTCTCTTTTCACTAATGGCCTTCTCCCTCTCTTCACTTTCATCATATATAGCCGCTATCCAACCTATGCTAACCTCTCCTATAGACATTACCTCTTACACCAATAACACAAATCACTACTCCCTATCCATCAATGCTCATCTCTTTCACAGAGACAATATATTGTTCTTTTTACCTAAACTGTTTCAGACACAGCTATATCTGTTTAACCAAAATTACATCTTACCTTTACTATACAATCTTGAAATTCCTCCAGCTCTGTAGCGACATCCACACTAGCCCTCATCCTAACATCACTCAATTCCCATCATCATCCCATATTCCAGGTTCATGAAATATACTTAAATTTGTCTCAGTAAACACACATAGCATGTGCAACAAAATCTCTCAGTTGCATGCATGGATAACTGCACAATCTCCTGATATACTAGTAATCACTGAAACCTGGCTTAAACTGCACATGAAAGATAGAAAAGTACTTCCTCCTGACTTTAATATGATCAGTGCTGATCAACTTAAAAGAAAAGGAAGTGGTGTTGCAGTAATATATCCTGATTCTATCTCCTTAACCCCTCACAACCAATCCATGCCATCCTTTGACAAAGCTGAATTATTGATCATCTTCCTTAAATAAAATGACAGCAAAAGTCTCTGCATTATAGCTTTATACATATCACCTGGTAATAACTTATCAACTCTGGAAAGTATCCTATCATGGGTATCAAAAAATATCTCTCTGGAAGCCGTAGTAATAGGTGATGTGAACATTGGCTGGCAGAAACTTAACTTACAGTTCCCCACAGATAGTATAGACCTATTTGGATTTTCTCAACTAATTACTCATCTAACCATTACCAGTTCTGCAAACCAAAATGGCTCAATTGTTGATTGGATTTTGGTCTCTCAACCTAGCAATTTCTCTATACCCATAACAATTCCAGTCTCTATCAGTGATCCCCACCCCATCTGCACAACTAGACTTATCTCTCATTCATGCAAACAACATACCTACAAGACAGTATAAAAGCTATAGAAATCTGACTAGCAGGCCGTTAAAAATATATTAATCTCTATTAATTGGTCCTTCCATACGTACAGCTAGATGATGCAGTTGAACAATTTGATTCTACATTCCTAAATACCTTAGACAGTTTAGCTATCACCAGAAGGAAAAGAGTCAAAGCCAACTATACTCCTTGGCTTTCTGTCTATACCAGATCACTCATTCAAAAAATAGACAAGATTTGGACAACTTTCCTAAAACATAAGACCATAATAATTTACAGCATTTCAAAGCACTACATAACCTTGTAAAGAAACAGGTTAATTTAGATAAAAATCAATTCTATGCAAAGCCACAAGTTCAGTCCAAAACTTTCTGGCACACTATCAAAACAATCCTACACCCAGGAAGTCCGTCCTCCCCCCAACCCTCCTGTGATAGTACCTCCCCTGACATAGCATCTTAATGTAATTCCTACTTCAACAGCATAGTTTCCATCGCTAACAAATTCCCTCCATCACCCTCTACTTTCTCTCAACATCCTATTACCTGTCACTCCACATTTTCCCTTCAACCAGTTTCCACTTCCTTCATCAAATCCCTCTTGTGCAAGCTCAAGCCATGTTTGCCTCTGCAGACAATCTTCCTAATGAATTCCTAAAAATGACTGCTGACTCAATTACCTAACCAGTCTCTATAATCATTAAAAGATCTATCAAGGAAGCTTATGCTCCTCCCCTGTGGAAATAATCCTTCATCCTTACCCTCCTCAAAGGTGGCACCTCCACAGAAATTTGTAACTTAAGGCAAATTGCTATTTTGTCACCATTATCTAAACTTCTAGAAAAATGTATCCAAAACAACTTCTTCAATACCTACTTGACAAAAATCTCTCTCCCACCCAACATGGATTCAGACCAGCACAAGCACTATCACTGCTCTACTATCCTTCACTGACACTATCAACAAAGCTCATGACTCAGGAAACTTTGTCATTTCTCTTTTCTTAGATCTATCCAAAGCCTTTGGTACTGCCACCCACCCCAAACTCTTATCCCAGTTATCTCATTTGGGCTTAACTGAAACATCCTTACAATGGCTCACTAGCTATCTCTCTAACAGATATTAATCTGTCAAATGGAAGTCTAACTTTTCTCCTTACTTACCAGTCAGTACTGGGATACCCCAAGGCTCAATACTAGGTCCACTTCTCTTCAACATTTTTATTAACCATCTTAAAACTGCCACCAAACAAGCCACCCTAATTCAATACGCCAACCGCTGTACATTAATCTGATCCACCAGGAATCTTTCTTATCTACAAAGCTTAACTCAAGATGCATTCAATTCCATTGAGTCTTGGCTCACCAACAACCATCTACTACTTAACCCCCCAAAAAATAACTTCTACTGTTTTTACCAAAACAATTTTCTCCAGATACTTCTAACATTGCTATTACTTCTCTGAACAATACTTCAGTTAATGTGACTTCACATACATAACTGTTAGGTGTCACTACAAACAACAATCTTAAGTTTGACCTGCATATCAGCAACAACATAAAAAACAATCAAAAATTGGGCATGATGTATAGGGCTAAGAAATTTATCTCTCACTTCATGAGTAACCCTTGCCACCACCTATCTCTTACCCTGCCTTCTATACGCTTCACCTGTTCTAACCAATCTTCACTCTTCCCTCAAAACAAAACTTAGCCAATGTTATAATAAAATAACTAGATTGCCACAGGTCAAGCCCACTACTTTCACCATTGCTCTTTTCACAAGTCCCTAAATTGGCTTGAACTACCCCACCTTCTCACTTTTAATCAACTAACTTTAACACACAAAATACTGTATAACTCCTCCATTTCACAAACTGCATCATCATTATTTCAACACTATACTCCATCTTGTGACCTACATTCTTCTTACAAGTATCTACTATCTATTTACAAAGCTCAAAGATCTAATGGTGTTAGTCTGTAGTCTCACACCAAATCATGGAATAGCATTTCAGAATCAATCAGACTTATACCTCACTACTATTCCTTCAAGTCTAGGCTGAAAGAACATCTAACCAATAATTGGATCTGCCCATGTTCCACACCATCTTAGTCCTCTTTTCCATTCCCTTTTTCTCAGTCTCAATAGACTTTTCTTGACTTATTCTACTTCCGTTCCTGCATTGCCTTCTTTCTAGCCTAATTTTTCTATAATCCCTTGACCTTCTAATGTTCCTTCTCTCTATTCTTACACTATCATCTGTCGCAGAAATTATGACTGAGATTTACTACCTAAGTCTCTTACCAGAAAGTGCATATAGTTTTTACGACTTATTACTTAGTCTGTAATATATTTCATGCATTATGTAACATACATATTAGGAACTCTCTTCTATCATCTAGACAATGTATGTTCAGCATTATCACTTGCTTCATATTTGCTTATTTTCTTCTTTTATTGTATCTGCAAATTGTACTCATGTGTGACTGTCTTAGTCTTTGTGACCAATGTTGAGTTGTAATTCTGTTTAAATTGTACTTTGGAAATTTTCTCCCCGGGCCTCTGCTGAAAATGGGCTTGTACCCAATCAAACTTTCCTGATAAACAAATGTCAAATAAAATAAAATAAATAAATAAATACAATTTATCATATGTTCTGCATGAAATTGCATATGATGTTAGATGATACTGAGGACCCTTTCCATGAAACTGGTTTGTAGTTTTACTGAAATTGTTTAAAATACAATGGAAAAAAACATTTACTTTAGATTATTTTGCAGCTAACTGATTTGGAATTAATTAAAGTTGATTTCTGAGTGCTGGGACTGCTACTTTTTTTGGGGACTATAGGTGATGTTTTTATGTGTGGTTGTATAGGTACATGAGTGAGTTTACATATGCGTATATCAAAGGAAATTGATAATATTGACTATTTGAAAAACACTGTAATAAAACAAAACTTGTGATTTTGCAGGGGGAGGAATTTTTCAGTGTTCAGACTGAAGACATGTTGATACTCACCCTATCAGCAACTTAAATTCTAATATCCCCTCAAATCAAAATCCAAATGCCAACTTTCTGAAAAAGGAAAACACGTGTTTTCTGTTTCCATTCCAATAACTAAAAATAATAACCCCCCCCCCCCTCAAACTCCTAATCCCATCACCGGACCAGATTTGTGTGAATAGTGGTGCTGTCAGTGAAATGTTTTTTTGCAAGGTAATATGCAAGGTTAGTGTTAGGGGCAGGAGTAAGTTTAAGGTTAGCACATATGAATAAGGTTTAGAAGGGAGGGCTTCATCAGTTTTACAGCAGCGTGCATGATGCTGGTCTTCTCTCTCTCATGTCGCTTAACTTTGTCAGTTCTATGGGAAAACTGTTCTTGTTGAGCAAGGGATAAGTGACTAGAGATTAAATATGTTTGAAACTAAGCTTGTCTCACAGAGGATGCTAAGTCACCACAGCTAAAGATATACCTTAACTAATAAAGAAAATCTTATAATTTTTGGGGGTTTTATATTGTTTATTATTTCAATAAAATACCATTTGGCACACACCATTACATACAATACAGTGAAGCATAGACATTTTTCAACATTCTAGATGCAATATGAAACAGCATGACATACTCTTTATTATTCAAAAGTCACTCCCCCCATCTCCCTCAGTCTCACTGAGGAGTTGCCATACATAGCTAGTCCTTCCAGTTATCCTACAGTTTTCCAGACTCCAGTTTTGCACCGCTATAATGGAATACATTATTTTGGTTAAGCGTTCCACTGTAGAACATACAAAAGCCAGTATTTGTGATTGAAAATTAGTTGATCACACATACTGGCTTTTTTGTCTGTATGAGATAGTGGCACAGTGTTTATTTTATACTTTCTCTACTGCAGTGAAATCTCAGAATTGGTATATATAGTTAGCAGGGGTAGGGGGCAAGGGGGCTTGTTCCCCTACAAAAAAGGTTTACATTTGTTTTTCAGTACTTTTATTTTCAAGCATTTGTGCTCACCTAGATTAGATTTGATATTTTTCTTGGTCAGCCACTTAACATCCAACCTTTATAACATAGCATTATTGTTGCCAGTCTTAACCTTTGCTTTTCCTTCTTGTCTTACTGCAGATATTCTAACAGATTGTACACTTTGATCTTATTTGTTCATATTTTTCCATTCAAAATAACCCTTACATATTTTTGCTATTAGACTTCTTACCCATCTGCCTAAAAAGATTACTTGATTTTTTTCAGATTCCTTCCAAACATGTTCTCTACCCCCCAACTATATGAGGCAAACGTGTTACATAATAGGTACTTGTTTGCCAAATATCTTTATCCATTCTTCCATACAGGTTCGCCAAATTTGCTTTACTTGTCTGCATTCCCAAAACCTATGAAGATTTTCTCCATTTCTACATTTCTGACATTCTCCTTCTTTAACCTGTCATTCCTGCAAAGTCTGAATTGGAGTCCTAAACTATCTATGCAGGCACCACATATACTGGTCCCAAGTTATATGGAGTGCTTGCAGACTTGTTATTCTTTTCAGCACTCATTCCATGTACATTTAGAAAGAGCTGTCTTCTTTTTTTCTGCTCATCTTGGTCCCAAATTCTCCATTTCCTTCTTGTAGCTATGTTTGTTTAACTCTGCATAAAGTGCTCCACATTTATGTGTTTCAAGCTGTTCCTTTTCTCCATCTGATGTTTTCCTATATTCTCCTCCATCTTCCTCCCAACCCACAAATAGTTTCTTCCTTAGCTATTGCATAATTGCCATCCTCAGCTCTTTAGAATAAAACTGTTCACTTTCCTGTATGCCATACCTGTTTAATATGCTGCCACTCCAGAAAAAAAGTGTTTTGCCCAGGATTAAGATTAAGTATCTTTTTTAAGATAACAGAATGTATTTGTGCTGTTAGAGTTAGATCAAAAGTCTTTGCTACTGAGGGTTATCTTTTTCACTTGGTTAGGGGGCCTTATAAAATTTGATGAGATTAGCTTTTCATCTGTAATATCTAGAAGTGGATGAAAATGATTACTAAGAAACATCATGGTCTTGATGTGGTATGTGAAATAAGGCATCCTTTTAACTTTAACAAGCATTTTGCACAAGGACGCCATGCTGTTTGAGACTTTCAAAAGTATCGCACTGAAATAATAATCATTGTCATTACATAACAACTGGTAGATTATGCTTCAGTTTGTAAGGTTCAAATGAAGAGATGGAATCAGCAAGAGAAGCAGTTTTGGTGAGTAACTGCACATTTTATATGCAGATTTTACAAAATATCACCAAGCTGACATTGATATATAGGCTGCATTTTATATATATCCCAGAGAAAAATGGTTCACAGATCCCAGGGGAAATAAGTGCTCACTGCTGTCATACTTACTGATAGGAGGGTGAAAAAATGGAGAGTAGAATCTTTAGAACATGGTAACATTTCTATCGCAAGTGGACTATTGAGAATAGGAAAAAAAATATGTATTACACAACAAACCCTATATTTCTACACAGAGAATATGCAGGAGGCAATTTTGTGTGCATTGTATGTACTAGAAAGAGAAATCTCGGTAAACATCAAAGGGTGAATACAAATTTCACGATGTCTAATTGTACCCTGACTCAGGAATGGAGTCCACTCCTGTCACAGTATTAGAACAAAACATTTGGAAGAATTAAAAATTCAGAACTTATTTGAAACATTTAACATCCATGCTTCTCATATTTCTAAGAATGTAAAACATGTGTAGCCCTGCATTTTTTAAGTCTTACACAATAAATATAGGTAAGCAATCACTGAGACATGCATTCAAGATACCTTCTAATTTGATCTTGAACAATGCAGTTGTAGGTATCATCCAGTGTGCTCTAAAAGTTAATTTTTTTCCCTACTGCTATTGTCAGTTTTAGTATATGATTGAGACTGTAGAGCTGTAAAGGGAGATTGATATTGTTTATTTTACTTTATTTTCACTTTGGTGATTGGGTTAGTTCCTCTAGGTCAATAGCCTCTTTTCATGGGAGACCCGAGAAGATGATCATACTCAGTGAGGGAAATTTATCCAGGACATTGGGGAACTACCCCTACTCTTTTTCATAAGTGCCACATGATCCTTTAAACCGACCTGAGCAGTCACCAAGTCAGGCAGATGGAACCTTAATTTAACATCTTATCTGAAAGATGGCACACTCAGGAGAGTGCAGCACCCTCTTTATTTTATTCTGCAGTGTCAATACGGGAAAATTAATCCAAACATCTTGTGTGGAAATAGAATCCACAGATATCTAATCTTCTACACCAAAGGTGAGCATGCTACCTGTTGGGCCTCTGAAAATGTGCTAAAATAACTGAATGAGGATATAACAAGTTTGTGGGAGCATTTAGGTCTCCTATAATAAGGAGTTCTGTAGTTAAAATGAATGGAAGGTACTTTTTTTGCAACTGATGTATCTGCTTCCAAGGGAACATACAGAAGGCTGCTGAGAACTTTCTTTGCTAAGTGTAATTTGGACCAGGAAAATGAAAGAATCATCGAAGTACTTCTTGATTATTAACACACCAGACACACCCACACACACACACACACACACACACACACACACACACACACACACACACACACACACACACACACACACACACACACATTTACAGAATTGTTCAAATACAGCCATCTTGTTTTCACAGTGTTAGCTACACTAGCCATCTGACAAAAGGCAAAAGATGACCAATTACTCCAGGAAATTCCTAATACAGTCTGTTTCTCTGATAATATTCTTGCAACAGATAAAGAAGATTATAATGACCACTTAAATAATCTACTAGAAGGCCTACATTAGCTGAAAGGGTATTAATAGTGAGAAAATAGAGACAAATACCAGCTTTTTAAGGAGGTTAGTTTCAGTTATAGGAATGTAGTTAACAAGGATGGACTATATCCATCACTAGATAACATTGAGGTTGTGCTGAAGATAAATAGGCCTCAAAACAAGTCATATCTGAGATCATACCTAGGACTCATAAATTGCTGTCACAGATTTCTGCTGAGCCTCTCAGTGGTTCTGCATTCACTGAATACATTGTTGTAGAATGACTGTACCAGATGGTAGCAAGCAAGACAATGACAAGGTCTTATGGAAGTCCTTATCCACTTTCAGCTTTCTGCATGTATTATAGTATCATATACTGCTCCTCTTATCAGATTGGTACCATTTTATCACAGAGGTTTGGGAATTAAGGCTATGAGTTATTAACAGGCTGTTTCCTGTGGTATAGGGTTTGATTCACTCACTTTGTTTTCTGTGTGACCTTGAGCAATTCACTTAGCCAGACAGTACTTGGGGGCATAACTACTTTTGAACCTACAGAGAATCACTATATTACTTTAAGATCCCTAATAAAATCTTAGTTTAATTAGATCCTGAGTGATAGTAAAGCATGGTTTAGGGCATGAGGAATTTTCATCATTATTTATCTAAAGACACATTATTAACAACTCATCAGTATTTAGCACAAATATTTGACCAAAGAAAGGATGTTTTATCAATGACACTGGCATGCTTGGAGAGCTAAGCTCATGTCTTGGGAGCACATTCCTAAGTGGCTAATCATAAAGGGAAAAGTAACATGGCAATGCCAAAGGACTGTCAGATTCAATGTATATGAAAGCAGAAGCGTCATACTCATGGATCCACTGGGTGTGTATTAAACTACAAGTGTTAGGAAGTCAAGAATGCCCTTATGCAAAGAGAAACCAGAAAAGATCAGTTGTTTCCTGTGATGCTTGTGACCATTATGAATGGATGGTCATAGAAAATGACTGGTTGTACCTTGTATTTAGAGATGGAAAATACCAACTGCATAAATGTCAGGAAGGTTTGTTGTGCGGGTCCACAGTTTTAATGTGTTAGTTAATATCCATGAGGGCTGCTTTGGTATAGCAAACATCTAGTTGTAGATCATATCCATAAAATTCAAAATGTTAACAAAACAAAATGTCTTTCAACATTTCTCATTAGTTCCTCATAAACCAATGCAGAAAAAAAAATATGAAAGTCATTAAAGCAAAGAATTCTGATCATAGGACAGCACAAGGGAGTTATTTATTTAACATTTGTTAACTGGGAAAGTCTGACTTGGAATGAGCCAATTTTCAGCGGAGGCCTGGGGAGAAATGGTCCAGATACATGTCTTTGTAACATGGGAGGAAACTGGAACACCCAGAAGAAACCCACATGAACCCAGGGAGAACATGCAGACTCTGCACAGACGGCACCCCAGCCAAGAATCAAACTGAACAACCACTTGCTGTGAGGTGACGATGCTACCACTGCATCAGTGCACCATCTGGTTGTTGAGTTGTCTTTTTATTTTACTTTTTATACTGAAATATACTACAAGAGACCACTAATAACATTAACAATGGTATTTCTATTTGAAACTTCTTAAATTGGCATGGCAAGAAACAAGCACAAAGCCAGCAATTTAAGAATAAAAATAAGAAATCAGAATTTATAGCCACTGCGATTTCAATGGAATGTCAAGAGACAAGTATAAAACCAATAATTTATGAATATGAAATGAATTAGAATTTTTAGTACTGCTCAATGTATGTTATCTCCTGACAAAATAACTGAAACACACATTCAAGGACAAAGTATTTCTAGATCAGAGTCTTTTAATGTACACAGCTAGATGTGAGAGATGGCACATGCAAACAGCACTCTAACCAGATCTGAAGTGCTGAATATTGGAAGATTTAACTCCTTTGACAAATATAGTAAGTTCTGAATGACATTAAGATGATCAATGTAATTCCATATAAACATTGGTAACAAAGGCCATGTCCTAATAATGAAGGGCGACCAATGCTGTACACCAGTAAAAATGGACATATACCAGCAATGTCTGATAGATGAGTTAGGCATACCTTTCTCATGATAAATGGCCAAGGAAAGGCAAGGCAGTGCCCTCAGAAAGATGGATGATCACTGATATGCCATTCCACAATAAGTGACTTATCGAGTTCTCAGACTTAAATGGCGAGCTTATGAGACACCCTAAGAGTGAGTAATAACCATTTTTGTTCCTCAAGGTTAGATGGCTTCAATTAAGATGTCATTGAGCTGCACAAAGAAGATGATATCACAGAAGCAGAATCAGTGGATGTGCTAATATTATCTTTGGCTTTGAGCCAAATGGAGTCAGAGATTGTATTAAATGATATTTTCCTGGTGGCAAAAGCAAACAATATGTCAACCTGTTCTTATTGTTTAATGCATTTAATATTCTGCTTTCTCTGCATCTATGCACCCCCTCACCCATTGTGTAGCTGTCACATGTTCTGTTAAATACCTCAATATATTGCATCTCCTTCTCCCATTCCAGTACTCTGACAGGGCCACAACCATCTCTATGAAGAAGAACTGTTAAAGCTTCCAGTTATAACTGGTTACTACAATTTATTCATGCAGCTTCATCATCCTTTATCTTTTCTCTTCAAGACTTCCCCATCACATTTCTCTGATCCAATCTTATGCAACCCTCTTTATGTCCCCCTTTTCTGTTCTAGTCACTAGTAAGAAGAACTCCAGCTCCCCTATGCTCTGGTTATATCCTTTTCCTGTCATGCTATGCACTTTTTTGGTGGTCTTCCTCTGGGTTCCTTCCACCACCCTGATATATTTTTATTTGTATTGTCTCCAAAACTACATACATTATTCCAAGTATGGCCTGATTAAGGCCTGGAGGAGCATGATAGATTCCAGAATTTAGTTTGGTGCTGCTAAGACCTTTCAGTTGGTCTTGCTAAAGCACTTCAGATATTATGAAAAACCTCATATCCCTTTTCTCCACAAATATAATTATTTTTACTCTCCCCTTGTTATACATTAAATTAGGATTATTTCAGAAATGTGCAATACTTTGCATTTGTCTGCAATGAACCTTAAATATATTATTCAGACAGCATGAGGAGACCCCTGTAAAAACTGAGGACAGTATTGTAAATGATAATTCTGATTCTTCACTGTAATTTATTTATTTGCTGAAGTAGGTTGAAGTGCTCACTGGACTGTTTGATTTGTGAAGAAATAACAGATCTTATACTGCCAGATCCCTAATGGCTTGGGAGGCAAGGAACAGATCATCCATAAGGATTCTGTAGGAGAATGAATACAGGGACAAAGCCTCCATCCTCTCTTGATAGCTCAGATCCTTTAGGCCCATGATTTTTTTTGTCAGCAACCTTGGGAGTATCCTCAACGGCTTGATGTTTTAAGTAAAATTCATTGCAAATGAGACATTGTATTCTATCCTATCCTATTCTGTTATGGGTCTCATCAGTGCAGAATATAGATGGGTAAGGACTTATATAGATCTTGATAAAATACAACGAAATGCAATCAAACTTCTAACCACTGTTGCAATATGACCAAATGAAAGGGAGTTATCTATTCATCTTCCAGATTCACTCACAACATCTTTATTTTAGTGTTTTCCATATTATAAGCTGGTTTGAGGGCTTGCTTGCCAAATGCAACAATGTTAGATTTTTTAGCATTTAGTTTTAGCCTGTTTTCAGTGCACCAGAAACTAACATATATATGTTCACTTTGTAGCTTCTGCACATCAGACATAGATTTAAGTATAACACATAGCCTAAAATCACTGGTAAATGTGTATAATCAGAGTTCCTGTTCTTAGATTTGGAAATCAGAGAAGTATATGTCAAATTGCAGAGAACCCAACACAGAACCATGCAATACTCCACTGGGTTTATTCATGCTCTCTGAGGATGTCTGCTACCTTCACAATGTGGGTTATGTCCCTCAGACAATTAGCTCTCCATCTAACTACATAAGGATCAAAGTGCATTTAGCTTGTTGATAATGTTGGCATGTGGTACAGTATGAAATGCCTCATTGAGGTCAAGGCATGCTTTATGGACAGTACAACCACTGTCCATGGCATGTATTACCCTTTCAAAAATGGTACCAGATTCATTAAACAGGATATTCCCTTAACAAAGCCAAACTGTTGTGGTCAGACCTTATATAACATGGCTTTAGTTTCATACTTTATCAGGTCAGTTATGACCCATTCCATGGCCTTGCATATGAGGCCCATGAGGCAGGTGAGCCCATAATTTTCAGGATATGCAGTGGGGCCATCCTTGGGAAGAGGCATTGCAACTGATTTACACCAAACCTCAGAGACAAAGCCAATGAAAGACTCAGGTTGAATGGTTGTAAGAGTAGGTCCACCAGCATGTTTAGTGATGTTCATCAGGCATTTGGGTTTCTATTATCATGACATAAATGGACCCCATTCTTAAGTCAAAGTATAATTAAATTTCAAGAAATTAGTATTGTTTCTTTGACATTAGATAAATGTGCTCTTTGCAGCACCCACAATGTGCCCAGTAATGACTGCTTCTGCAGTTTATATGTAGTTACGTATATCTAAATATGACTATAAATTCTTGTTTTATAAGACCCATTGTTCCTACTACTAGTGGAACTGCCTGGGTATCCTTATTCCACACTGTCCTTGTTTCTGCCTACAAATTCTGGTATTTTATGACTTTGTGTCTCTCTGTAGATAAGACAATGTAGTCACTGGGTGTAGCAATTTCAATGATCAATGCAATTTTTGTCTTCTTTTCATGGACAACTATATCTGGTTTTCTAGCATCTAGTTTTTGAACTGTTGGTAATTTTATTTTTTATTTTTATTTATTTTATTTTACATTTGTTGATCAGGATAGTCTGACTGGATACATGTACATTTTCAGTGGAAGCCCGAGGGAGAAAAGCTCCAAAGGAAGTTACACAGGCAAAATTAACATAGTAAACACTAAAGAACAATTACAAGCAATTTAAACACAGTCTATTAGCCACTCAGAGTGTACATTAAATAATCTAACATTCCAAGAGAATTGGAAACAGTTATACATCTTGTTGTTGGTTGTGATATACTAATGGCAGAAGGACTGTATACTGAAATGCGTAATAATGTAATGGATAATCCCATTTGATATAAACTTCATCATTTTCTATAATGCTTTGTGGCTCACATTTCCAATGATTTTCAGCTACTTCAATATTATAAAGTTTACACAATCCCCAATGCAACAGTCTTGCCACATTATTATGCCTTTCAGTATACAGTCCTTCTGCCATCAGTATATCACAACCAGCAACAAGATGTATAACTGTTTCCAATTCTATTTTACAAAATCTATATTTGTCTGTTTCTTCCACATGTTCGGCGGACATTGTAAACCAACATGTACGTAGTCCACTATCTTGGGCCACCAATATTAACCTTTTGTCTTTTGGTTTAAATTCACCTCTCCATGTCCATTCCTGCATTTGATTCTGATCGACATGAGGTTGTTCCTAGAGTTTTCTATACTTGTAACTCTATCTATGCATTTTTCACATTTCATACCTTCTCATTTGATCCTTCACCTTACATTCTTTTTTTTTTTTTTTTGGTGTTTTGGCACATTCAGTTGCTACCTGTTTTTTATTTACTTCTCGTTTGATCTCCATTCCTGCTTGACACCAATATGCTTCTACTAAACTAAGCAGGGAAGTCATCTTAGACTTATTTTCCTCATGTTTTAAAATTTTCACTGTGTTTAGGTATTGTGAGGTCAGCAGATATGTTTGCAGTCATACAATTGCAGATCTATACATTTAATCAATTTCAAGGAAGCTCATACCTCCTTCAGAATGGGGAATATATACTTTTGGTATACACTGATTTTTATAAATCATTTGATAAGCATGAAACATCCTTCTAGTTTTCCTGACCAATCGATCCAACACCTTTTGGGGCCAGTCAGTCTCTCCAAAACTGTAAGTTAAGACCTGAAAAGCAAATTGGTTTAAAGTTTGGACTTTGTTCCTTTATGTCAGCGCTGTTTTCAGTATTAATTTTAGTCTTCTAAAATATTCCTAAGTTTTATTCACATCTGTTCATGTTTTATTGTTAATCCTTCATCAGATTCCAAATATTTATACAATTCCTCATTGCTCAGGTTCTTTTATATCACATTACTGTGAAAATAATAAAATGCTCAGCTCCGTTATTAGAACTTCATGAAACAACCACCCAAAAAATAAATTAATATAATTTATTCCTTTATATACGTATGAGTGCTTTTGCTTTACACACCATAAAACTTCATCAGATACAGAAACTCTCATACACTCCATCCTTAAATAGTCACAATAAAATCATATGACAACCTTTTAAAAAATCATGTGATGCTATCCTACAAAAATTGTCATGTGACCTTCACCAATAATCCATGTTATGAATGTTTGGACCATACGTTAAAACATTTATTAGGGGATGAGCACCATTTGTGTAGGGATTCATGGGACATTCTCAGAAAGATGAATGATGTCACCTATTGTGAAACAGATTTGTTGGTGATGATAGATGTATGTGATTTGTATACAGTAATCCCACATCCCTTACGACTGGAATGGTTTGGGGCCTATTTAGAAAGAAGAGGTGTGGATCAGGGATGTATAAATATTTTTGTGGAGTAACTGAAATTATATTAAAAAATAACTTTATATTTTTTGAAGGTAAAATATACAGACCAAAGATAGGTGTGACGATGGGCTCACCTGTGGGTTCCTACTGGATAATATGGTGATGTTACAATGGGAATTCTTGTTCATTTTAGACCAGTCATATAGATGGTTTGTGAAATTATATTTGCATTATTTGGATGATATCTTTATGGTTTGGAGGTATGATATAGAGAGTTTATTACAATTTATGGATAATATTAATAAGAGTACTGAATTTTTATATTTTACATATTCCTACCATAAGGATAAGATGTCTTATTTGGATGCAATGATTGAAAAAGATAATGAATTGGGCAAGTACATTTCACGGGTTTATAGGAAACCCACTTATTCTAATATCCTACTGCATTTTACAAGCTCCCACCCTTATAGGTAGAAGACAATGGTAATTAAGGGGCAATTGGTGTGGGTATGAGCACTCTTGAAGGGGATTTTAAGATCAAACGTGAAAACCTGCTGGGAATATTTGTAAAAGTGGATACCCAAAGTCAATAGTGCAGGAGCTTATAGATGAAGTTTCTGTGAAGAGGGAAAGAGGTAATTTTAATCCTACTCTAAAACTGGATGATAGTTTGGGTATTATTATGACAGAAACAAGAGTGGATAATAATAAGTACTCTAAGGCCCTCATTACTTCCTTTAACCTGCAGAGCTCAAAGATGACGTGGATATTGAATAAGAACTGGGAGATTTTATGAGAAATTAATGAGGTATTTGACAGGGTGGGGGAAAATCCCATCATAGTATATAGGAAAGGATATAATTTAAACAACAGTTTGGAAAGGAGAAACAATTTTATCATAAGTAATCACTGGATGTATAAATGTGGGAGGTGTAGCATGTGTAAATTTATTTTGTAATGTAATAGGATTAATATTAATAATGTGGAGATAGGGGGTGTGGCCAGGATGCTGACTGACTAGCAGCAGATTTCACCAGCTCTGCTGTAACATTTTACTTCTGACAGGAAATTACATTATTAAGTTATTCTATTCAATTTTTTTCATCAAATAATATTATTTTGAAGCCTCCTGTAGAACAATATTAAATTTTTTTATTCTAATATTTTCATGTCAAAATTTCAATTGGAAAATCTCTCTTACTACATTCCAGGATGAGTCACACAAAAGTAAGCTCTCAAGACTTTAATTTAAGAAAGAATATGCAGTTTGTTCTTACCAGCATACAAGAGCTCTTCCTCAAGATGGACAAAATGGACAATAAAATTGACAATTTTAAAGAGATTTGTTTCAAACAGAAGGAGCAGATACAACAAAAACCTCAAATTTCAGGGATAGAAGATGCCTTAAATGACTTTGAAGGAAGATGATCAGAAAATTAACATAACATAGAATTTTTACTGAAACAGAACACCTTACTTTTGGAAAAAAATCGGTGATCTAGAGAATAGATCCCGAAGAAATAATATTAGAATCTTTGGACAACCTGAAGGCATTGAAAGAGACAATATGACAAACTTTTTAACATCTTGGCTTCTTAAAGCCCTAGATCTTTCAGAAGCAATGTTATTTGGCATCAAGATAGCATATAGGTCTCTATCTGTAGCTGCTTTCTCCTCTAAGAAATCAACTCTGAGATCTACCATTGTAAGAATTTTTCCTACACAAGATAAAGAAGTGAAACTAAAAACAGCTTGGACAAAGTCTCCCATCAGAATTCAAGACTATACAATAATATTTGACAATGATTATTCCTCTGTTGTGATGTCTAGGAGCAAATGTTTCTTACCTTTAATTAAAGAACTCAAAAAACATCAGATTAAAGTACATTTACTTTTGCCAGCTAGACTGAAAATATTCCTTCCAAATTAAACAACAACCTTTTCAGGATATAGACAATGCCAGAACATTAATGAAATCAAAAGATATATTGGACACGACAGAAGCTATGGAATGGAGTAACATCTTGTTAAAGAGACAAGCTGAGAGAAACAACTGGAAAGTGAATGAAAAAAAAAAAACGAAGATACTACAGGAAAAATAATTGTTTTTGTCTTCACTCTAAATACAAATTTTTATATAATACTGCTTTTTCATTTAACACAGTTCACCTGTTTCATAATATAGATATACTTAAGTAGAAATCCAGTTCCATCACACATTAAGGTAATTTCTTTATTTAATCATTCATGTTTGTATGTCTATTTGTATGTGTGATTCTATGTACATCTGTATAGATATAGATATAGGTATGTAAGTGTGTGTATTTGGATGCATATACACATTAGCATATATATATATATATATATATATATATATATATATATATATATATTGGTTTTTGCTTATAAAAGATTGGCTTATTTAATGTTTTCTGGTGACTTTCTTTTGTTAATAGAAATAGACAGAATAGCTTACTATCTAACTATCTCCTTGATTGTGTTATGTCCATGAAAGAAAGTTGGTGCTATGGACATATTTGTTGGTATTTAATTTGAAAATTAACAATGTAGTCATTAATTTTATCTGATTATATGTTGAAATTATGCTGGATATCTGTTGGATATCCAGCTTTCCTGGATTGGCTCGATGAGCACTGCTTATGCTGTGATTTGGGGGAGTGAGGTTTTTGCTGTGCTGTTGATGTTGCTTGACTTATAAAAAGCACATATTAGCTGATGAGCATGATTATTGGTGGTTCTAGTAGATTGTTGTATGATTGGGGCTGTTGTACAGTTGTTGGATGATTTTTTTATAAGTAATTTTGATCCCTGTCGTTATCTTTTGTAAGAGCTTTTGGAGGGGCTGGATGTTGAAAGCTCTGGAGGGAATTGCTGTGGTGTTAGCACTAGCAAGAAAAGTAATAGCTCTTACCTTTTTAGTGCTAATTTCAGAGAATTTGTTCCTGCCACAGCCACAAGGCTGGCAATCAATGTTCCATGGGGATGTTGGCTCCTGTTGGTGCCTTGTTGTCAGTAGCTGTGTTGGTGTTACACTTGAACCAGAAATCTCTTCATGTCGGTTTGATTTAGTTGGTCAAGTTCACTGGTAGAGTTCTAAAGTCTTTGTGGCATTTTTGAGCATAGCTTCCTGATGAGTGTAATTACGTTTGGTTAATTATAGAAAGGTAATAACATTTTTTTATAAAAAGTTCTGTCTCGCGAATGCCTAGTGATGGATGCTGTCTAAAAAATTTTAGCCTTTTGAATTAAACATCTTAAAGCCATAAATTATAAGGAAGTGGAATTGCAGTCACAGAAGTTTCAGGTATATTCCTAAAGACAGTAGGAAAAGCTGAGTTATAGTTTACACAGTTTTGTAGCGTATATTAAACCTTAAAGGTAAAGACTCAGCAAAAAAAAAAAAAAAAAGAGTGAAAAATTTCTAATGTGAAGGGGGTGGTGTCATTAAATCTTTGAATAGATGCTCCTTGAATCAGGAAGACAGGCTGCTGTTCTTCCCAGGTCACCAGAGAAAGTGAGACAATAAATTCTGTGATACGTCTGGGTTGCACTGAGGTAAATAAATCAGAGAAATGAATCTCTGGAGTGTGGAAAAGATGAACATTCAGTATTACAGGAATATGTCTGTATGATATGTATACATTGCTGGGGTGGGGATGGGGGAGTTAAGCCAATGGCTATTTACAGTGGAGGAAATCTGCTTATCCTAATAAACCCTTCAGCCTTTGCTTTCCTAGCTTAAAAGTCATTAAGGGCAAATTATGCTTTAGAGTCCAGTGCATGATACCCTTTTATAACAATAATTATTTTAATAGTATATAATGACTTAGCAGCTTTTATCCTCAGAAAAACGGAAAGCGTTTAGCAGTTGCAACCATGTATTATCATGAAGCAAATAAATACTTGCACAAAACTCTGAACCCAAAGGGCATTATTACTTTCAGATTGTCTTACTGGGAGGTTAGGGCATTGTTGTGTGATCAGAGTGATTACCACCAACACAATTAGTGATATACAATGAAGGGAAAGTGATACTGCTAGCTATTCTTTTTCTACATAAACAATGTGCAGAGTTACTAACATTCCAATACTTGCATGCAATTTTAACTTTGGAATATGAGTGTAAACATTCAGATTAATTTTACTACAAAAAATATTGACAGACTGTTATTTTGCTTCAAACTACATGAAGTATGTAGACTCTGTTGTTTATCTTAGTGTTTTCATAAAGAGCATTGAACAAATTACAAAAATGCAAGAAAAAAACTGATCTGCAATAATTTACAAAGGGAAAGACATGTTTATTGCTAACTGTCATTCCAGTATTTTTTTCTCTTGTAAAAGTCACTCAAAAGCAGTGTTACTAAAGCAAGAATGTTCTCATAACCTACACTATTACATGTTTTTTACCAGCACCCATGGCCATGTCTACTTCCGAACCCCCCCCAAATCCTCCCATTACTCATCTCTCCTAGTTACAGCTACAGGCTGTTAACTGTTATTACATTTATAATATGATTACGTGATTTATGAATACAGTTTATAATAATATTTTGGTCTTTACAGTTGTTTTGAGTTGTTAAAGGATGATAGATGATGTGATCCTTTCCTAGAAAGTCAAGTATAGACAGCATCAACTACTTCTGTTCTCAGAACTATTATTATGCAAATGCCAGATATAAACTGAAAAAATAACATATGTTTCAAAATTCCTTATTCCCACCCTGCTAAATATGCTGTTCAATATGTTTTAAATGCAGAATGTGTGGTTTTAGCTTTTCATATTCAAGCGATATTAAATTCATTATGTAGTATCTGTAATACTAGATAATTGATGAATTGTTGGATTTTGCAACATTTATATGTCAGTTTACATTATTTGTTTGATTAACAGTATCATATTAGTTGGCAGACTATTATTGATTTGTAGAGGAACTGAAGTGCCACCTCTCCTATCTTTCTAATGTGTTAAAACAGAGGTTTAAAAATAAAATGAACATTTAAACTATTACACTTTTTAGTGTTGAATGAGGGAGGAAGGAGAAAGGAGAAAAATAAGAAGAAAAAGGGGGAATAAACATCAGATTGATTATTAACTATGCAGACTTAAAACGTATTAATAACCGAAGGGAATTTTTTTTTACATTTACTGTTCAACAATTATGACACTGTTGAAATATTTATGATAGAGTATATCCAGCTAACTTTTTCTAGTTTAACTAATTTAGAGAGTGTGACTCAGCAATATGTTCTTTATAACTTTAATGTTTTAAGTTAAAATTTATCATTGAATTTATAGCAGAGGTGTGGTTGGATTTTTTTTTCTTTGTTACTCTTGAATGGGTGGAATGTTTGGATTGATTTTCTATTCAAGCAGGGAGTTTTAGACTTCAGGTGAGGTATGAAAGTTTTTGTGATGATATGTTCACAATTAACAGAAGTTATTTCATTGTTGTGGGTCTTTGCAAATAGTCTCCATATATATTTTATCTACTTCTTTAGTTAATGATTATATAATTATTTATGATCTACAAATATATAGAGGAGTGTTATTCACAATTTGAATTCTATGGAAAAGTTATACATAAACTCATTGACTCAGCTTTATGTCTTATCTTAATTGTATATCATTAAACACAAATAGTCTACATAATAGTTGTAAGAGAGGGAGTTTACAAAAATACCTTAGAATTCTCAATTCACAGATTATTTTTTTACAAGAGACTCATATATTGCAGTATATAGATAGACAACACAAAAAGATATAGTGTAGTATCTAGCTCGCACCATACTCAGAAAAGAAGGGGTGTAGCATTATTATGGAAATACATGACACCTATACCTAAAATAATTGACTCCTTTAAAGATGAGAAAAGCCTGTCACACTAGAAATGAATACGAAATATTATACCCTTGTCAATTTATATTGTTTTCCTGGAATAGGAGTAAAGAGTGTAAAGAAACAAATGGAACAGATTATACTTTTGTTAAGGGGCAGTATTATAGTAGCAGAGGATTTTATTTGTATAATAAAAGATGAAGATTCTAATTCCACTAAAAAAAGAAGACTATCCACCCTTGCTAAGGAATTAAAAAAATATATATATTGATTTAATTCAAGTCAAAGATATGCATGATTTTTCAGAACCAAATTCTCATTTTTATGCACTGCACCCACAGACACAGAACACAAGCAAGAATGGATAGGGTATACATATCTACAGATTAAATAAACAGTTTAGACAAGGCTAAGACAATAATATGTCCACTTTAGAACCATAATGCAATAACTTTTTAATTAGCATTAAAGCAACATTTAAAAATTCCTATAAAATGTATGCCTGCATATATAAAAATTTTAAAAGAGGTTTAAGGAATTTTTTTCAAAAAAGACTGAACATTTTTTGATTACTAATAACGTGCAAGACATAACTACAATATAGGTTGGGGATGCCTTAAAGGCATATCTATATGGCATAATTTTATCTTGGTACACCACAAAGAAAAAGCAATGGGATAAAGATTTTATAGATTTATAAGAGTAAATAGATAATTTAAAGCTGGACAGCCAAAAAACAAATACAGATATGTTAAAACAGATACATGAATGAAGGGTAAATATCTAGAAATCATAAATCATAAAACAGTGATTAATTTGGAGAAAATTAAAATCATTAATAACTCAGTTAATCCTAAGTATATGCACAAATTAGTTATGAGAACTAAATTATACAACAAATCTAATCATATTAAAGAAATATATTCACTTTCCAAAAGAAAGAAAGTTTCAGAATTAGAAGATATACTAAAAGAATTTAGAGATTATTTTACTAGAATAAATGAGGACAATATGTTAATAGACTCCCAAGACAAAAAATAAAAGAATTCATTAAGAGTTATACTAAGAAAAAATTAACTATGGATCAAATTAATCTTATTGATTAACCTATTTCAATATCTGAATTAAAGGCACACATTAAAAAGCTAAAACAATAATGCTCATGGCAATGACGGAATAATTGCTGAAATTTATAAGTTAATACCAAAAGATAGTTTAAATATATTACTTAAAGTCTTCAATATGAATAAGAATTTGAAAAGTGTCTCCCCTTCATGGAAATATTCTCTTATTACCTTAATATTAAAAACAGATAAAGATCCAATAAAATGGTCATCATACAGACCAATTTCTTTGTTAAATGTTGATTATAAACTGTTTATGCCAATACATATGGATAGACTGACACAATTTTATAGTAAGTCTTGATATTAATTGTGCTTTCGATTTGGTAAATTGGAAACATCTTTTACTAGTACCAGAAGAAAGTAACTTTTCCCACAAATCTATACAGATCATTAATCTTTTATATATTAACTCTCAGGCCTACATTAAAATAGGCCCATTTACCTCAGAACCAATAAACATTTCTAAAGGTACTAAACAGGGATGCCCACTTTCACCTTTATTGTTTACTTTAGTTATTGAACCACTTGCAAATCTTATAAGATCATTTCCAGACATTAAAGGCATTTCCTGTGTTAAGTATCTAATGGTTAAAGTCCAGTTATTTGTGGGTGATATTTTATTGACCTTAAATGATTATAATAAATCTCTTACAACTCTTTTTACTTTAATAGATAATTTTCAAAAAATCTGGACTTAATTTCAATGAAGATAAGAAGACAAAAATATTACCTATAAATTATGGTAAAAGGATATATGAGAAGATTTTGATAAATATGTAGTTCAAGAAAGACAGATAAAATATTTAGGAATAGGTATAACAGAAAATGTTAAAAAAATAACAGATATCAACTATGAAACTAGTTTGTTAAATCTAGAAAGTCATATAAATAATTGGAATAAATACTTTTCTACTATGGATGAGAGGTTCTCTATAATTAAAATGATTATTCTCCCCACAATTTTATACATAGTACAGCCCTTATCTTTACCTCCTTCTAAAACCATTATAAAAAGTTAAATTCTTTAATTTTTAAGATTCTTATGGTTTCCTAATGAACATAGAATAGCATTAAGTAACCACAATTGAGATTGGTCAAATGGAGGTATTGGGTTACCAGTCTTAGAACTATACTCTAGTACATCTATTATAAAAACAATAATTCTGTGGCCAAATAGTTTTTACACTGTTAAATGGAAAGATATTTTGGAAATTTCTTGATTCAATCATTTTTTGGAGACATGCAAATCAATCTTTAACCCCAAATAATTCTATGTATTGACTATTAAAATAACTATTTATAAATAATCTCAATTTTAAAGGTAACTCTGACACTATTAATATAACAATAAGTACTCTGAAAAGCTTTATTTATAACAACCCAGCCTATAAATCATGATTTTTCATTATTTTCCTGATAGTTTATACTCAAAATAATATTACTTCTTCAAATTTTTCTGTGATGACTATTTTTAAAGAAAACAACCTCATTTATTGGTCTCAACTGTTAAATAAAGACAATGTTTACTCTGTAAAAGATACAATCAATAAGTTTAATTTCGATAAAGATCTATGGCTACATGTTCAAAATTGTATATAATATGTTGAACCAAGAATTGAAGTTATACAACCATCTGTAAGACAATCCATCCCTAACGTCATTGATTTTTTAACGATTCATGTACAACAAAAAATAAATGGAAATAACATACTTTCCAAAATATGTAAATCAGTAAAAAAAGAAGTGCAATATGTTAAAGAAGTAGACTGGAATTATTTTAAACATAAATAATACATTTTCCACTGAAGAAGATAAATGACTAATTCTATTATCATCCAAACTAACAACATCTTCACTTAAATGGAAACTGTTTTCATGGAAATTTTTATATAGGTCCTTTTACACACCACATAAAATATAAATAATATCTAAAACTAAAACTGTTTGTTGGAGATGTAAATTAGACATTAAACCTAATTGGCAGCATATATTTTTGAATGTGTTGAAATTAAAACCAAATAATTGTAGCAAACTGGTGAAAATAAAAACTAAAAAACACAAATTCACCAGTAGGACTAGTAGACACAAGTTTATTTTTCAGGTTAAGCGCTTTCATCAAAGTAAAATTGACTTCCTCAGCTTTCTGAGGAAGTCAATTTTACTTTAATAAAAGTGCTTAACCTGAAAAATAAACGTGTGCCTACTAGTCCTACTGGTGAATTTGTGGTTTTTATGTGTTGAAATTAAACCATATTGGATAAAAATCAGTTGAGTTCTTACAGGCTTTATTTTCTGACAAATTCATCCTAACCAAATCCTTGGCTCTTTTTAATACTCCAATTCCCAGAGTGTGTTACAAAACTGAAATATCCAAATTCTGTGGAGTTTATTGACAATTACAAGAAAAGTAATAACAAGAAATTGGAAAATTGATAGTACTCCCTCCTTAAATGAATTTTGAACATCACCTCTGAAGTAAGTCATCTGGAAATTATTACAATAAGATCAAAATCCACAAGTATCACTTCCTCATACAATGCATGGAAATTACTAAATGAACTCTTAAACAAACAATAATTGTTTCTTAGAAAGAATTGGAATTGTATATGATGTATTTACACATGAGTTAGCAGACATCTCTGCAAATATTTGTTTTATCAGTTGTTTTATGTATTGATTAGGATAGTTAAAATTTATGTTAAATTTTTCCTTTTACTATGATAATTATTTCCTTTTTAATGAAATGTTATTGTTTATGTTTGCTTTCAAAAAAAAATCTAAAAAAATGTTTGAAGAAAAAAAATTATGTGGAGATAATTATTCAAGGCAAATATAATTGTGACACTACAGGAGTGGTTTATGGAGCCCTCTGTCAACTGTGTGAAGCCTTTTATATAGGCAAGATGGAGCTCAAGCTCCAAAGTCAAATTTATGAACAAATATATGAAATGAAAAATATAAAACCACAAACACTTTGTTTAGGCATGTTGAACAGCATGGTGACCACTGGTTTAAATTTATAATTTTAGAAAAGATTGAAAAGAACCAACAAGTTTGGCCATGGTCCATACTGTTGGAAAAACGGGAGTTTATTTGGCAGTTGAGGCTTAATTCAAACAAGTGTCTGGGTTTGAATGACAATGTAAGCATATCCCCTCTTTTAAAATTAAAATCTCTGAGTAGGTAGAAAAAATGTGTATATATGATTAAAATGTTTATAAATGTATTTTTGTATGTATTTTTGGAGTTATTTATAGTAAGCGTAATTTTTTCAGTGTGTTTGTAACATTCATAACGTGGATGTTTGGTGCAGGTCACATAACGATTTTTGTAGGATAGCATCACATTATTTTTAAAGGGTTGTCATATGATCTTATTCTGACTATTTAAGCTTAGAATATATGAGAGTTTGTATATCTGATGAAGTTTTATGGTGTATAAAACAAAAGCGCTCATATGTATATAAAGGATTAAATTATATTAACTTGTTTTTTGGGTGGTTGTTTTGTGAAGTTCTAATAATGGAGCCGAGCATTTTATTTTCCTAGTTTGTATATTGTTTTGTAGTCTTGGTTTTTATATCACATTACTGCACCAGGCTGATGTTTTTTGGTACTGCAAATTTCCTGATTTTAAAGGTTGCTTTTGCACATTTATCAAGACCAAATGACATTCTTATATCATCTGAAAAAGTTTTGACCACTTGCAGTTGTGCCCTCTGTTCCTCATCTGATGAACTATACAGTTTTAAATCATCCATAAACAGAAGAGAAGTCTATACACTTTGTTGTTTTCTGGGAGCCAAATTGTAGCCATGACCTAATCTATTAAGTAGAGAGCATAATGGGTTAAGGGCAAGACAAAAGTGCAGCACTGACAAAGAGTCATCCTGAAATATCCCCCTTTGAATTTTTATTCCTGGAATAATAATTTGTCCTTTATCATGGCTTAACTGCAAAGTATTTTGCCACTGTTTCTTGGTTGCTGCAATCTAATTGATCAGAGTAAGGTTTATCTTATACATTTTTAAGCACTCTTTTATCCATGAATGTGGGATACTTTTAAATGCTTTTTTGTAGTCTATCCTTGACTGAGTTTTCTTCTAAGTGACTATAAACTGTGTCAGCATCAATTCTAGTGTATAGTTTATACGTGGTTGGAAGGGAAGTTATTGGTCTATAGTTTTTAGGATAGCTTGTGGGTTTGCTCTTAAATAGGAGTATTGTTTTTCCTGTTATTAGCCAGGCTGATGTCTCTTCAGGGTGTGCATATAAATAGTTCTTACCAATGGATAAATGTTCATGTAAAGATGTTAATACTTTTAACCAGAAGTTAGATACTGCATCTGGGCTTGAGGTTGTCCAGTTAGAGGCTTTTTTTAACTGTGTTTCAATCTCTCTGGTGGTTATCTCATCCCATTTCTTATCCCATATATTTAAACTCCTTAGTTTTTCTTTTACTTCTTCTATCCATTTAGCATCTTTGTTATGTTCCACAGCGTCTTCATAAATATTTCTCCAAAATGTATTTATTTCTTCTTTTTTTGGTGGCCCATTGAGGATGTACTTACATACACCAAGCCTGGTATGGTATCAGGTAATGCTGAGGATGTACTTATGTACATCAACCATGCAACCTAAGGATATACTTATGTATTTTTTGTTTTGGAAAGTACTTTTAACAAGGGTTCTTTTGTGATGATAGGAGATTTGAGGTCTTTAGGAATATGTGGATTTTAAACAGACATCACTGAGGTGAAATTTGCACTGAATTTGTCAGGATATTAGCCATAGCCACTGAATCAGAGGATGTTTTGACAATTTGAATAAGTTCATATTAATGTGGTGTTATTTTGTAACTTCCTGATATAAGTAAGGAAGGAATGGTAATTATCTTTAGCTTCTTATGTCAGCCTAGGTTCATAAGAAGCCTTACTTTTCCTGATGGTATTTTTAGTACCTTGGATAGCCCTTTGATGTTGACCTTGATTTGTGAGTCTTTAGCTTTGCATTATATTCTAATGAGATTGTTTACTCTTATTATATTGTTTAAGCATGCATACAAATCACCAGGTTGAGTTGTTCTTTCCATTTCCTTTTTATTTAGTTTTGTTAAAGACTGACAGATTTATACAGTTTTGTAAGTGAGCATCGAATTTATTTGCACAAATACTAGCAGCATCAACATGTTGGGGAGGTACAGTTATACCTGAACTTAAATACTTTATCATAGAATTGCAGGACATTTGTGTGTCTGAAATATTTGAATACTGAGATAGTTGCACTTGCAGATTTAGGGATTTTGAAGGATAAGGTTACCAATTTGTGATCAGACTTGACTCTGTAAGGGTATACCAGTAGAATAGTGCATACAGCATTCATATTTGTAAGAGCTGGGTCAAGAATATTTTGTCCTCTAGTGGACTCTTTGACTATTTGATCCAGGAAATATTGTTTACAAAACTGAGGAATTTTTGGGCATAGCCTGCATTTTAGATATAGGTATAAATTGGTAGTTAAAGTATCCTAGAATTGTGGAGTTTTTGTATATATGAAGCTCATCCATTGTATACAGTATAAGAAATTGATATGTTTTTCATGGGTCACTGAGGGGGTCCTGTAATGTGCTAGGATCTGATAGTTGTATTTAGAAACAGCGTTTAAACGAACAACTGGTGAATACCAAAATAGAACCAAACGCAGGTGACCACTCGCAAACTACACACTGTACAGCCAAGGAACAATTCCAGCCTGCTATTAAAATCCACAAATTATTTTATTAACCAACAGGGTTAAGCACTTTCACTCGTATCACACGAGCTTCATCAGAACAAAGTGCAATCTCCAAAAAAACTTTTTAAATACATTCAAATTGGCGCCAAAATCTTCTTAAAGCCATAGCATTCTTAAAAAGATACACTATTTAAACATGCTAATAAATGCAATAAAATCAGTGGAATTTTCTTATAATAAATGCATCATCATGTATCAACACACTAAATTAATATATAAAAAAATCATGACTTAAAAAACCTATAATACAAATACATTTGTTTAATATAGGGTTCAGTATTTCAACATCAAAGCAGGTTTAACTGTAATGTAATCATTGATACCTGGTGCAGTCATAGCATCAGTATATAACTGCCACCAGTATTCTCTATAAGCTAACACATTTTTAATGTTACCTCCCCTAGGATCAACACTAACTGTTTCCAATATTGCAAACTTAAAATAATGTGTAGGACCCTCCTTGTTGATATGCCTAAAAAGAGCATTCTTATTATCCTTTGTTTTAATGCTGTAACCATGGGCATAAATTCTTTTTTTGAACTGTCTTTGAGTTCTTCCTATGTAATAAGCAGAACAGCACATACATTTAGCCAGGTAAATAATCATACTAGTATTACAGTTTCCTTTCCTAAACCTAACACAAGTCTTATTAATGTTATCCAAAATTATATTACTTACATCTAAGATGAGAATTATGGCTGAGGTTGAAAGGATCAACCAAGCGATAATACAGGACTTAGCTTTCCCACAATGGGAAAATTTGTACTACAAACAATTTGAGTCAGCTGAATTTAAAGCAAAAAAAGCATTTGAGAGGAAAAATAAAAAGGTGAATAGGGACACATATCAATATTCACGTCATGATATGTATAAATGGGGTAATAAAGACAATTTTTACACTAGGGGAAACAATTTTGGTAATGATTTAGTAGAGCAGGAAGTAAATCATACAGATGGATGTGATAATGATATTTTTCAGAAATCCAAGAGAAGGTATGTTCCGAAATGGAAACAGGGGGGTGGATGGAAGAAGAAATATTGAATAGTGAGACTGATACTCAAGGTATACAGGAGTTTAATGCCATTCTACGGGATGGAATTACCCATGTGTATAATAATTTTAAGATATTTAACTATTGTAATATTCAATTAGACCCCACATACTTTAGTCTTCTCTCCAAAGGTATGAATTTCATACCTACTACTAATTTTAATATTGTTGACAGCCTAAATGAACTTAAACTATATACTAGAAAGCTAAATTTGGCTTTGATGTTTGGAGACCAGACTGATATTACAGTACAGCAGAGGAAATTAAAGAAAAAAAGTGTTTTTATACCTGTTAATAACACACTGGTACAGGTGTATGAAAATAAAGTTTCCAGGGAATTATATAGATACAACAATATAGCCAAAAATAAAAAAGTGAACAGAAATCTTACATTAGATGAACAGAGATTACTTGATGAGTTACGGCATAATAAAAGTCTACGCATAATGAAACCTGATAAGGGCAGAGGTATCGTATTATTTGATGCTTTCTCATATAGCACTATTGTACATGACATTTTGCACAGTTCAGGAAATTATGAAGTGGTGTCAATTAATGAAGTACATACAGCATACAGAAGGATAGAAATGTTTTTGGATGATTTTTTGACGGAAGGTAGAATTACTGTTGATCTACACAAATTCATGTCTGTTGAATTTCCATTTATGGCTACCATAGTTGGCATCCCTAAAGTGCACAAAAATATACTAGAACCTCCTTTTCGCCCTATTATTTCAGGGAGTAAGTCAAAAACTTTTCCCATAGGGGTGGTTATAGATACTTTTCTTAAATCTATATATTTGGAAATTAAACACCTGGTAAAGGATTCCTGGATATTTCTGAAGAACTTTCCCACTGACACCAAATGTCAAAATCTAATTATGTCATCTATTGATGTAGTTGACTTGTTCTCATGTATCCCTCATAGTGAAGGGATCACCGCCTTCACTAATAGTTTGGTTAAACATACAAAAATGAGCTGGGATAGGATAAGACTATTATCAGAGTTGATGAACATCGTACTCGATTACAACTACATATTTTTCGAGGGTGAACTGTTCAGGCAAACACAAGGTGTAGCTATGGGGGCAGCTTGTGCCCCCATATACGCCAATTTGGTGTTATTAGATTGGGAGGAGACTCATATATTTGACAGTAAGTATTCTGACAATATAGTTTACTACTCCCGTTATCTAGATGATATCTATATTTTATGGAATGGTGACTACAACTCTTTGGCTGATTTTGTCACATACCTGAATAATAGTTCTACATTTTTGAAATTCACCTTTGAATGTAATCAAACAGGAGTAGCCTATTTGGACACTATGATATCATTTGATGGGGAGAGATTTAAATCCAGGACACATAGAAAGAGCACCTTTACAAATTCATATGTAGAATACAGTAGTAACTACCCTGATAAACTTAAAAATAATATATTCAAAGGACAGCTTGTTCGTGCACTTAGAATGACATCTGATTATGCAGATATGATAGAGGAAGTCACGTTCATCACTAAGTTATTTAGAGAAAGAGGATATGATGAAAAACTGTTGATGGACACTAGTAAATATGTCATTAGTCAGTGGGGTCAGAAATATATACCTCTATTAGGTACAAGCAGCAATGATGTGACTGTTACTGTTACCAACACTAATGAACTGGATACTGTAGACACCAACAAGTTTAACAGAGCATGTATTATTGAATATGGTCCTCACTCTAATGCAGTGAAAAATATTATGAATAAGAATTGGGATCTGTTTTATATTGACAACGATATAATGACTACCCTTGGTCAAAAACCAAGGTTCGTTTACAAAATGGGTAGGAACTTGAAACATCTCTTTGAAAGTAACATTAAAACTAGTTTGACCACTGGCACCCATACTAAAAAATGTGGGGCATGCAATCAGTGCAAGGACATCTTAGATGTAAGTAATATAATTTTGGATAACATTAATAAGACTTGTGTTAGGTTTAGGAAAGGAAACTGTAATACTAGTATGATTATTTACCTGGCTAAATGTATGTGCTGTTCTGCTTATTACATAGGAAGAACTCAAAGACAGTTCAAAAAAAGAATTTATGCCCATGGTTACAGCATTAAAACAAAGGATAATAAGAATGCTCTTTTTAGGCATATCAACAAGGAGGGTCCTACACATTATTTTAAGTTTGCAATATTGGAAACAGTTAGTGTTGATCCTAGGGGAGGTAACATTAAAAATGTGTTAGCTTATAGAGAATACTGGTGGCAGTTATATACTGATGCTATGACTGCACCAGGTATCAATGATTACATTACAGTTAAACCTGCTTTGATGTTGAAATACTGAACCCTATATTAAACAAATGTATTTGTATTATAGGTTTTTTAAGTCATGATTTTTTTATATATTAATTTAGTGTGTTGATACATGATGATGCATTTATTATAAGAAAATTCCACTGATTTTATTGCATTTATTAGCATGTTTAAATAGTGTATCTTTTTAAGAATGCTATGGCTTTAAGAAGATTTTGGCGCCAATTTGAATGTATTTAAAAAGTTTTTTTGGAGATTGCACTTTGTTCTGATGAAGCTCGTGTGATACGAGTGAAAGCGCTTAACCCTGTTGTTTAATAAAATAACTTGTGGATTTCAATAGCAGGCTGGAATTGTTCCTTGGCTGTACAGTGTGTAGTTTGCGAGTGGTCACCTGCGTTTGGTTCTATTTTGGTATTCACCAGTTGTTCGTTTAAACGCTGTTTCTGAAGTTGTGGATGGATACTACTTGCAGCTCTATCGGTTCTGCCTTACCCAGCAATAGTAGTGAACTTGCGGAGCTCAGAGCCGACTTGAATGCACTACGTGGGGAGGTATCCAAGTTACTGACACTGTTTTGCAAGAACGCTACCAGCAACAAGCCTGAAGGAAGTTTGTTAGGCAATGAATCGCATTGTCTGTTAGACTGTAACACCGGCAAACACATTGCACTCACGGAAGTTGGCGTCGAACAAACTGAAGGGGAATTACGAACAGTTACACCCACCACTTCTTCTCCGGATATCCCAAATGGACAAGAAGAAAATTTTAAACGTGGGTACCATATAGATTTACCGCGCTCTGTGGGAAGAGTGGATAACAACAAACTGGACACTAAAGATTTCACGTTTGATTTTTCTTTTACAAATCTTACTGAGGAAGCGAGAAGGACTGGCACTAAGCCTAAATCGACTCAACCTGTGCGCACTTACAGCCAGGTTTCTAACAGTCAACTAAGACCTACAGGTACTGTTCAAAATCCAAGTAACATTATTGCTACACAGAGTAAAAGACAGTATAATTTAAAGGACTTTTTCACTAAAGACTGTAATTTTAGTAATAATGGTAGAGGCAATGTTAACCAATCTATGGAATTTCAAGGCAACTTGAAGGACACTATCTATTTATTTGGTAAGAAGTTGAATACTATAAATGCTGTTAAGTTAGACAGCGCTTATTTAACACATTATACTGATGCTATGACTGCACCAGGTATCAATGATTACATTACAGTTAAACCTGCTTTGATGTTGAAATACTGAACCCTATATTAAACAAATGTATTTGTATTATAGGTTTTTTAAGTCATGATTTTTTTATATATTAATTTAGTGTGTTGATACATGATGATGCATTTATTATAAGAAAATTCCACTGATTTTATTGCATTTATTAGCATGTTTAAATAGTGTATCTTTTTAAGAATGCTATGGCTTTAAGAAGATTTTGGCGTCAATTTGAATGTATTTAAAAAGTTTTTTTGGAGATTGCACTTTGTTCTGATGAAGCTCGTGTGATACGAGTGAAAACGCTTAACCCTGTTGGTTAATAAAATAACTTGTGGATTTTAATAGCAGGCTGGAATTGTTCCTTGGCTGTACAGTGTGTAGTTTGCGAGTGGCCACCTGCGTATAGTTGTATTTAGAGTGAATTGAATCAAAATAAGTTCAGTTTATGGGTCTCTGGGAGATGTCTTGTGGTACTGTGGTCTTTAACAAATATGGATACTCCACCACAGTTCTCATCGGGTCATAATATGACTAAAACCCTGGTAGAGAGAAGTTGATTTCAGCACTTTTAAATTAGGTTTCAGTAATAATACAGATATGAATCTACTTCAAATGTGGGAGGGCTTCAAGGTCAGGTAATTGGTTATTTAGACTTCTGGCATTGAGTACCAGCACATTGATATTGTCCAGTCCTTTGCTTACTATATTTTTTTGGTTAGAAGATCCATTAGCTGGAGTTTGCCTAAAAGTCACTATGGGTGCAGCGAGGGCTTTAGCCAATGTACTAAAGCCCTTGAATGAGAGGTGCAAGCCGTCCTTGTCAAATTTAGTAGACTGTGCAGCAGTTCATACCATGCTGACCCATAGTGGATGGTCCTTGAATGCCACCAGTTATTCAGCCAATTATTGAAGTCAATCATCTCTTCCTTGAAGCTTGACATCATTTTTGTGAGAGTAGGATTCCACTTAATATCAAAGTCTTTCCTGCATTTGTGATACACATGGAGAGCTTGGGGAAGTCTCTCTGCATTTCCTTTACAGTTTTATGCACGTGGTCATTTACATCCACAGGCGCCACCACCATGTAATAATTGGACTTACTGATCTGAAGGTTCTTGTGAACCTTGAGAAATTGGAGATCCTAGCACCTGAATGGTGACTCACTACCACCCTGTTTTTGTCTAGACTTATAAGGGTGTGTTTTACTGGGGAGTTATCAATTATCAGTACAGTACTGTTAGTGGAGGATTCCGTGTATTTGCTTTGTGGTGATTTATTTTCCTGGTGACGCTTGGTTGTGGATGCAGTAGTATATGTTGAACTTTTTAATTTCCACTGAGACCTGATATTTGACCTTGGAGACTTAGGCAATGACTTTTTTACCACCATGAATTTGTGTGGGGTGTTGCATAAGTGTGAGGTGCTCACACACTGAGTATTATTTATTTATTTTTTTTGTAAGAGTGATGTCTATCTTAGTTAAATATTTGCATTTCCTCAAAGGTTGTTTGCGATGGAGTAAGTAGAACATTGTCTGTGAGCTTCAGGCAGTTGTTATACTGCCTAGGTCTACATAGATATATGAAGTTGGCAACTGAGGGAAAGCAATTTTACTGACCTTCTAACTGGCCCAAAAGTGTAGAAATTTAGGTATGTAGGACTTTTCTGTGCAATAATATCAGCAATGCTATCACACTGTAGTATTATAGTCAACTATTGGAGGTGCTCTACTAAGATATTAGCAGCTTACAGGAACTAATCTTGGTCTTAAATAAAGATGTAACATCTTTACCACAGCCTGCTAAAAAGTACCACTATAACACTTCAGTCGGAGTGCCCGTGTCTACTGAGTGCAGGTTTGGACAGCTCTGTGCAAAGCACAGCTAAGCGCAATATAGCCAAACTACAAATTTAGATAAAACATAACTATGTTTCTGCAAAGGTATAGTTACCTTTTTACAATGCCATATAAATGTTTACATTTACTACAAAGAATGTTATAGAAGAAATTGGATAAGAAATGCATAATAGTTAAAATGTTTTATTAATTTGCTTACCAGTTTGTATATCTAAAATGAGTGGAGGATTAACATATCTGATGATGTGATGATGTCATTCATGTGTTTAGACATGGGTACATGACTGGCTCAGTGTGTCTTTTTTATGCCAAGCAGGAGCTCATCTAATGGCTCCTCTACCTGCATCCATTTGTCCTTTTCATTCCAGGAGGACAAGACCCTACATTTCCAGGCTAGGGAAGAGCTTATGGCCCCACATATCCTTGCTCTGGAATCCCAATTAACTCTCCATTCCCCCAAAAGAGTCAGACAAAGACAGTTGGCTAGCTGTCTGGTCCTGTGGTGTGGCCTATCCCCTCCATCTGGCAGCATTCTCTCCCCCTTCAGCAGCTATTCTAAGTTCTCCTATTGCTGTTTTCTGAAGAGAAGCATGCTGCCACACAGTTAGTTCCTCTCTGCTTACAGTGTGATTCACTCAAACAGCATGAACACCGTGGTCTCCTAGTGCTGCTTCTGCTAGGTTTCAGTCATGTGACAAGCCAGAGCTGCCATCTTTCCATTAGGATGGGGTAATGGAGCAGTTGCCATTTACTCATATTCTCCTTGTCCATCTCCTACAGACTCCCAAGATGCTAAATGAACCTAGGTCAACTGCAGCCTACTCATGGCTGTATGTTTATACACTACAGATATAGTTTGACTCATCACATCTTTAGTAATATGCCAGCAGTAAGTAATGACAGCACTAACTTCTTTTTTATTTTATTAGGGTGTGGCTGCAGGTAGTCTAAGCAGAACAAAAATCTCAAGCTGCTTTTAAGTTTACTGTTTCACTATAAATAATTGAGTACCTTAATGTACATGCCTTTCCCTCTAGCAATTTCAAGATAACAGTGATATACAGATAGAAAACATGTTAGAATATCAGTTGCAGACAGCAATGAGCTTCTAAAAAAAATCAGATTACTGTGTGCAGTGTTAAATCTCTATATTTCCTTTAGAGATGGTTTGACTTCAGAAAGATCTTTAGAGTGAAAACTGGTACTTAGCTATAGTTTGAAACCATGTGGCTGAAAAGCATCTCACTTCACTGGGATTATCCACAAAGCATTTTGTGATGAACATTACATGGTACAACTACTAGCCATTGTCATAATTATACAGTAAAATACTGAATGGGATGAAAAGTAAAATGAGTAGGAACAATATATATGATGCATTAACTTCCTGTTACATCTTTAAAAAATCAGAAAGCTGGAGGATATCCAGAAACATCGACCTAAAAAGCAAAAGCAAAATTGGAGAATTCAATTAAGTTAGCTTTAGTACTTGTCACACTCACCCTATCCTTTGGCTTTGCAACAAAATATTATGTTTGTTTACAAGAGTGGGTGACAGACAGAAAGAGAGGGAGAGAAATGCACCACAAACATCCTGATGCTATTTTTTTCTTGTTTTCCATTCAGCTGTCACTGTGAGTAGTCAATCAGTGCTTACAAGTAGCTAATGTCTGAAAGCTGTTCCATCTGTTCAGATTACTGCTGAGGGGTGGTAACCCAACAAGGCTGGGTAGAATAACATTCTGTTGATCAGTACTGAAGAATGTTATTCAAGCTGGGATAATTAGATTAGAAAAGTGTGACAAAATAAACATAAGTAACTGTCTCTACGCTTCTCAAGATGAATTCACCATAATTATCTGACAATGGTACATATTCTATTGCCATTCCATTATTGTATATAGCATCTCTTAAGCTCTGGTAGTTTTCTATAATCTGGGGGTAGGGGGAGCTGGAAATGGGTGTATTAATATCTGTATTATGTTACTTTCTTCTTTCTTTCTTTTTATTTTATTTTATTTTTTTTGTGGGTGCATCGGTCTTTGCATTCTGGGTATGCTTTTGTTTTAAAATAGAACTTAAATGCAATAATTCAATAAAATATAGTGCAGCTCTCTTTTACTTCTTGTCTTTTTCAGTATGCAATGAATGACATACTCATACATGACCACTTATTATGACTATGATAAAGAAAGATGTTTTATTAAAGGAAATAAGTCTACCATTGGCATGGAAAAACTGCAACTACTTTGCTTATTATAAGTGAAACAATAACATGTAATACAAGTCTTCTCAATGACCACGTACATACAAATAAGAGGTTCTCTGCTTAATAATCTTTCTAAAATATGTCATCTCAGAAGTGTAGCATTCCTAATACTCTCATGTTTCTGAAGAGCCTTTGCTATGCTCACCATAGATGAAACTAAGGGTCATGGTCATTAAATTATCTTGCCCCAAACTGAGCATTGTTTATTGAGAAGTAACCATCACAAATGTTTTAGTCAATGGAAAAATAATACTGCAGATGAATGAAATCTAAATAAAATGAGAATAACTTATGAATAGCTTTACAGATAGATTCTTAGAGGGAAGGCTGTCAAATATCAATCATTAGTAAGGAAGCTCTGTCAAAGATCATTTAAAGCCACAATAATATGACATATATATAACATGGCAAATAATTTTGTTATGATTCATCACTGAAAGACTTTCAATAACAGGCATAACACATTTTGGCATTAAAACTCAGTAAAAGAACACATATTGGAATTATATCAACACTCCATAGTTATAACATCTATTATAATATTTCAATATGTTGCTCCCTCCTTCCCTGTAGTATTTCTTATGGGAATTGTCAAAACTAAAACATTGCATTTAAGGACAATGCCAACAGTACGCTTAAATAGTAACTTGGAAATAAGTTTTAACTTTAGCTTCAGAGTTTGTTGTATATATATTAATGGAGGTTGTTTAAGAATCAAACTCACATCATAGTCAGGTTGAATTTTGTTTTCACTCTGCATCACATATAGGGTTCCATGCTTTACTGTTATTAGAATTGCCCATACATTTAGCATTTTTGGTAAATGAAGACTAAATTAACTCTGTTTCCAGGAGATTTTAAATGTTATTGTCATGCTTGGTATATGTGTGTGCACTTTAGAAAACTCAAAAAAAAAAAAAAAAAAAAAAGAAACATTATAAAGTACCAGTCACAATAACTTTCTCTTCAGTTACTGTCATCCGCATGCAAATATTGTTCTGTATGTTTTGTACTGAAATTGAACCATTTTTATATTGCCTGTGAGTTTACAGATTCTAGTCAATCTAGAAAAATGTTTCTTATTTTTCAACTAAGCAATTATTTTTATATTGCAGGCATTCCATGACATGATGTTCGTAAGCAGCATTTATTTACCATATTAACCATACCCAATATTTTACCTTATTTACCATACGTAATAAGAAAAAATGATAAGATATATCAGTATAAAGACAAATGTATAAGACACCTGACACTCATCCCGGGAATCAGGCTGTCATACTGGGCAACATGTTGGCTTACAAACAACATCTTTGCTTCATAGCCATAGGATTTGGGGTTCGGTATTGACCTCTGTCACCAGCTGTGTGAAGTTCTTCATGCATTCTCTGTGTTTATCTTGAATTTATTAGAGAACTGTGTTTTTTCTTATGCCCAACACATGCTGGCTGATTGGCAATACTAACATTAAAAGTGTCCATATGTTGCATTTACCTATGCTCTTATGGCTAAGGCTGTGGTCAAAAATAGACTGAAAAGGGAGATTTCAGTTACAAGTGTAATAAATGAAAAAGGCATAAAACCGAATGATTAATATTCTTGAAACATTGTTCCTAAAATCTTGTTTAAAGATTCAAACATATCTGCTACACAGAAATGGTCTTTTCAAAAGAAAATCTGACGTATAGGGACATCAGACAGAGTAAGATGCTGGACAAAAAATTGATTAAGTAGAGTGTGACATCACATTACATGAAGCAGTCTGGGGAGAATACCCCAGATAAAATAAATATATTTTGGAGAAATATCTGTGAAGATCCTGTGGAGCATAACAAAGATGCTAAATGGATCGAAGAAGTAATAAAAAAACAAGAAGAAGTTCAAATGTGCAAGATATGAAATGGATGGAAGTAACTGTCAGAGAGATTGAAAAAAGTTAAGAAAATCTCCTAAATGGAATAATCCAGGCACTAACTTCCATTTAAAAATATTAACATCTTTACATGAGAACTATTTATATGCATACCCCAAACAAACACCAGCCTGGTTAACTAAAGGAAAAACAATGCTCCTACTTAAGGTCAAACCTGCAAGCTATTCTAAAATCTATAGACCAATAACTTGTCTTCTGACAATGTATAAACTATACACTGGAATTGATACTGACAGAGTTTATAGTCATTTAGAAGAAAACTCAATCATGGCAATAGAACAAAAAGTTAATAAAAGAAAGTCATATGGAACAAAGGGTCATTTTCTGTTAAATAAAGTCATAACAGAGAACTGTAAAAAGAGGAAGAATCTAAGTATGGCATGGATGGACTACAAAAAAGCATTTGACAGTATCCGACATTCATGGGTAAAAGAGTGCTTAAAAATGTATAAGATACATCCTACACTGATTGATTACATTTCAATGACCATGAAACAGTGGGAAACCACACTGTAGTTAAATCATAATAAAAGACAAATTATTATTCCAGGGATAAAAATTCAAAGGGGAATATTCCAGGGTGACTCTCTGTCACTGCTGCTATTTTGTCTTGTCCTTAAGTCATTAAGCTCTCTATTTAACAGATTAGGTCATGACTACAATTTGATTCCCAAAAAACAAAGTGTAAAGACTTCTCATCTTCTTTTTGTAGAAGAATTAAAACTGTATAGTTCATCAGATGAGGAACTGAAAGCACAACTGCAAGTGGTCAAAACTTTTTCAGATGATATAAGAATGTCATTTGGTCTTGATAAATGTGCAAAAGCAACCTTTAAAGCAGGAAAGCTGCAGCACCAAGACAACGTTGGTTTGGGGCAGGAATGTGATATAAAAGAACTTGAGCAAGAGGGAGTGTCTAAATATTTGGGAACTGATGAAGGAAAGACAATAAAACATGAACAAATGTCAGTAAAACTTAGTAGGAATATTTTAGAAGGCTAAAATTAATACTGAAAACAGTGCTGACATCTAGGAACAAAATCCAAGCTATAAACCAATTTGTTCTTCCTGTCCTGACTTACAGTTTTGGAGTGATCGACTGGCTCCAAAAGGCATGGGATAGGCTGGACAGGAAAACAAGAACGATGCTTAATGCTCATCAAATGATTTGTAAAAATCAGTACATACCAAGACTCCCCGTTCTAAAGGAGGTATGGGCCTCTTTGAAATTGATTACATATATAGATCAGCAATTGTGGGACTGCATACATATCTGCTGACCTCACAAGACCCAAACATAGTGAAAGTTTTGAAACATAAGGAGATCAAGTCTATAATGACTTCTCTGCTTAGTTTAGCTGATGCATATCAGTGTCAAGTGGGAATGGAAATCAAAACAGAAATTGATAAAAAATCAGGTAGCAACTGAATGTGCCAAAAAACAAAAGAAAGAATATAAGGTGAAGGATCAGATGAGAAGGCAAGAAATGTGGGAAATGCATAAATATAGTTGCAAGTAGAGAAAACTCTTGGAACAACCTCATATTAATCAGGATCGAATGCAGGAATGTTTAAGCAGAGGTGAATTTAAACCAAAAGACAGACAGAAACGAGGGCAATGTGGAAGAAAGATACACAGATGGTTCCAGTAGTAGTAGAAGCAATGGGTCTTCCAAAAAATAATTTACAATCATACTTAGATATGTTACCAATAAATGTATCTCCATACAAATTTCAGAAGGAGTCATTACTGGGCACATTGCAGGTGCTGTGAAGAGCACTTTTGGCTAACATCAAAAATTGAAACAATAACAATTTCATAAACTTTAATCATACTTTGACCATTCCCGTCATGGTGTTAGAAACCCAAAAGACTTGGAGAAATTTAAAAAGAGAAATCACTTTGCATGCAATAATATAATACCTGAAGCAGAAGTACAGTGTGTGAGTAGTCATACTGAAAGTGGCATTGCTGAATTATCAAACCATAGCCAGAACTCCTAGTTGTCACACTGATCTCAGCTGCTAACACTTCATGTTGCAGCACTCAACTCTTGTCCTTTTTTATCATTTTAGTGTTCTTCCTTGGAAATCTCTCTTTTTTTCCAAGGGGTTGCTGTAGGCCATTCAAGGCTTGTATTTTAATCAGTCAGTCAGTATTTGGCATGTGTGACTTTGGTCTGATATTAGATTATTTTCAGAAGAGTTTATTATTATTTGCTAAATTATTTGTAGTTAAAATACCACACTTTGACATTTTAAACCTTTTCTAGCTTAACTGATTTGAAATGATGTATATTAAGTTGTCACTCAATATTAGAAACTGCACACACACATGCACACACACACACACACACACACACACACACACACACACACACACACACACACACACACACACACACACACACACACACACATATGCACATATACACAGATATACACTTCAGTGAAGTTTTAAGTGGTTCCTGACAGTGGTTTGTAGCTGAAGTTGGGGTCTACTATGAAACCTTTTTGTGTAACTGAAATCTTGAAAAATAATGCTCAAAACAAAGAAGGGGAAAAAATTAACTTTAAACATTTTTTGCAAGTGAGACAAGCCACCTACACTCCCTAATGTTGGTGGCAAGCTCCCATATCCTTTTAACCTATATATACCAATTCCATGGTTGCACCAACTGGAACGAGTGAAATCTTTATTGCTGTGTTACATCCTTGCAGATATGTTGTAGCCAGTTGTCAAATACAGCCTGGGAGAAATCAAGACATTGCAGCAATTAAAGCACTCCACCTAACTAAATTAAAGAAAATACAAACAGATGTTGATTTTCAAAGATGAAAATGAATTCACATACTTAGTTTTGAGAAGATAAGTGCAATTATTGTGGTCTGTGGCTAACCTACTTGTGTTATAGGCTGCTGTATCCTTTGTTTCAGTGAAAGATTGCCTTGATGTTTGCACAAGCAAACTCATGTGATGATAAAGTAGTTCAAGAAGGAAGGCTGCCACAGCCTGCTGCACACAGACTTCTCAACTGTACCGAATTCCTCGTTAAATACCAGTTTTGAGGGCAAAATATTGGGGTGCCACGAATTCCTTCATGACCCCTTTAATTTCCGAATTTCCTAGGTTTTTTTTTTATTTTTTACTCCTGACATCATCAAGTGCAGGCCATGTGCAATGACAGCTGCTTCTGCAGACCCGTCTGTGTGTGCACATCACAGCTGTCTTCCCCGGCTCGGCTCCTCCTCCAGGTAAATACCTATTTAATGGCAGCAGCTTTACTTTAATTAAGGGCTGCAGTTCAGCTCCTCCTCCAGGTAAAAAATGTCAAGACAAACAGCATCTACAAATACATTTGTTTATGTGTGTGCTTATCAGCTGGCTGGCAGTGTGTGTGTGGCAGGATTTTACTTATGTACTTAACAGGACTTTTGTGTTTTATTTCTTATTGGCTGCAGTGTGTGTGTGTCTGGTGGCTACAGTTACTCAGGCTTAAACCCTGTACCTTGGGTACAAGTAGCAAGAGCCTGAATTCCCTACCCACCACCACTTGCAAAAACTGCCTAGATTTGTGCCTCATACTTTTGTTCTATTTCTCATAAAATATGTGGTTTTCTGGATTTTTGTGGCAAATCAGTGAGGATTGAATTCACTAAATAATGGCAGCCATTTGAATTTCATGCTTCACATTCTTCAGAAAATACATGGTAACACATCTTTTATTCTAGCAATTTTCTAAATTTATAACATCAATATTTGAAATTTGTCCCTATTTTTGGGTTTGTATTCCCCCATCATTGGCTTTGTCCAGGTTTTTTGTGCTAAGAGGTTGAGAGCTATGGTGAGAATTGAATTCACTGAATATTTTTGGGGCTGTATTCCCCCATTATTGACTTTGTCCAGGTTTTTTGTGCTAAGAGATTGAGAGCTATGGTGAGAACTGAATTCACTAAATGATAGCCATTTAAGTTTCAGTCTTCATTTCTTTCAGGAAATGCATGGTGATAACACAGCATTTTATTCTAGCAACTTTCCAAGATTATGCAAGCAATGTTTAAAATGTGTCCCTGGTTTTGGGGCTTTTGTCCCCCCCCCCAATAAGTTTTGGCTTTTTCCACATTTCTTGTGCTGCAATGTTGAGAGATACAGTTGAGTGTTGAGTGGATTTTACAAGGAGCTGAGAGCTTCAGGGGAAAAGAAGTTTAGTACTGCTTATCCCAAGTCTGCTTGCATTATTAGTAGCATAGCAGGCAGAATACTTGCTTTTGATGCAGAAGGCTGTGGGTTCTATTCCCACAATATGTAGGTGCATTGCTGATACTGTACTGTGTTGTACTTTTAAAGGGGGTGGATGCTACAGTCCTGAGAATGTCCTCTTTGGCAGTGATAGCTATTAACTATGAATCTGTTATCAGTTTGCCATCCATTCCCTATTGCAATATTACTAGCTTATCATATTTTAACATAACATAGGCAATTTATTCTTCAGGGGCAACAGTCACTTTATTTGTATATGAAACAATGAACTATAAAGTTGTTTGCTAGCAGCAACCTCTTCATTAGTTAAAGATCTCTTTAATGTGGAATTATTTAGATGACTTTTACTGCTGCAGAGTTTATGTATATTTAGTGATACTGGTGGATTGTAGACATTTGAGTAGACTTTTATGACGGAAATGTGTTTTGTCATTATTGGTTCATGCATTTTGTTTCGTTGCTAACTGGAAAAATGTTCAAAACAATAAATTTAAAATTCATTCTAACAACTGTACTGTATCATACAAGGAATATAATTTAATACAATCAGGAAGGTGTATTAAAGAACACATTTGTTTTGTGTGCAATAGGCCTATGATTTGAAAACAGCCCAAAGGTAATCTTTATCTGCCACTGGCCAGATGCATTTTCTTTGAATGTGGGTTCAATGCTGTTTTAATGAATGTGAGTTTCAAGGGCAGAGAAGTTTTAATGTTAAGCCTATTTTCATTGGGAGATTGCATTGCTTTGTTTAGCAGATTTCTATTAGTGTTTGTGCTGTAAAATGTAAAATAAAAGTTTTAAATGAAATCCAAATTATTGTATAAGTAAAGCAGTATGCACATGACAGTGTTTATGGTTAATGGGGCAAAATAGCCAAGTAATGGGATATTGGAATGGATGCAGGAGGGGAGGGCTGTGTATGGGGGGGTCCCCCATTCGACAAAGATTTTGTGAGAGGGAGCAAACTCAAAGGCAGCCCCCTTCGGCATAAACTGTAGCTATGCCACTAATCAGTAGGTCATGGAGAATGACTTTTGGAGGTCCTAGCAAGCTATAATATTCTTTTGCTAAGATTAGAATAGTGCCTCCCATTAAATGCCCAACTTTAACCATAAAGCCCTCATACTGCAATTCCCCAAAAACAAAATCCTAAGGTTCATCATCTTCTCCCTTCCCAGTGAAGATCATTGCTACACATTTCAAACAGAATGGTTACCATTTACTACAGGGTCTGTGTCTGGGGCCATATTTTGGTTGTCTGTTCTTCAGTTTGCAATTGAAAGTTGATATCCCACAATTCCAGTGGAGTAGGCAGGGTTACATAATTGTGTATGCAAATTTTATGTTAATCAGCATACAGATTTGTTCCTATTTTTCATGGGCCTTTGTCCAGATTTTTGATGTTTCCAGGTTGAGAGGTATGGCTGCACATGTTTATGACACATCTAGGGTGGAGCAGGGATTTCTTTAGAAAGGTCATCTTATTGTTCTTGGGATGTTCAGAGCAAGTATTCACAATATTGTAAAAGTAATTCATCATTTTATTGTCAGATGACCTATGGTAACACTCTAGCTTATTGTCACATAACTTTTAGACCTTTAAATAGTGACAGTAGTTTGTATCAGTGAAGTTTAGCAATTATTGAGCGCTCTCAAAATTATTTTTTTTCTTGTTTATTTTTTATTATTTTCCAAATTATGTTACAGTTTTTAAACAAGCTACAATGTTATAATATATAAACCATGGATCATGAGTACAACAGAAAAATAGAAATAGAAACTAATAATTACAATGTTATTACTATTATAACAATAAAACATAACAATTTACATAGGTGTCTAATCAACTTGAATGACGTGGTTGTTTCTATGATGTAATCAAACCATTTCAGTTAGAAATGTTGTCCATTTTCTCCAAGGTTTCTATTACAGTCAACTAAGTATTAAGATATGATGTTGTTCTGTTGATTTTATTCTTTAATGTATTGATTTCCATTTGACCAACAATCAAAGTAAGATTTTTTTTAATTCATTAAATGAAGGAGAAGATTGCTTTTTCCAGTTAATGGCAAATATCTTTCTGGTTATAGTTAGTAAGGTCCAAAGAATTGCTAGTCTATTTCTTGAAACACATTTAGGTGTAGGTGAGTTTAACAATACCAAAGATTTAGTTAATTTAAAATTATCATTAAATATAGTCTGAAAAATAATGTACATTATTCCAATAAGTATCTATTTTTTTTACAGTCATAGAAAACATGTTCCCAGTTTGCTTTTAATTTTTTTTCACATCTTCAACAAATATCTTTGGTATCAAACATTAGAGCTAATTTATGCGGAGTAAAAAACTTCTACATAAGAATCTCCATGAGAGCAATTGCCAATGAAGTGACAGCGTAGTGTGGTTTGAAGACATTAGAACAGATTTTTTCTCATTATTCTCTGGGTGTCCATTTACCAGTGAGAAGTAATTCCAGTAAGACTCTTTGTGATATATTTTCTCTTTTTTGATTATTTTATAAATGTTAGACAAGTATCCATTTCCCTGGAAAGGTTGGTTAGTAATGAATATAATATATTTAATAATTTTAGGTATGTCTTGCCTAACTGAAATTTGCATTACTTCTATTTTATTTAATAAGAATTGTCTCAGTGTTTGTAGGGTTAGCCACATATCATAACTTATATTATATTTATCTATAAGATAGGTACAAGATAGGACTTTGCCCATTTCTAATAATTGATACCAGAATATTATTTCTCCTTGTTTCAATATTTCCATTTTATTAGATTGAAGAGTTTCAAAATTATTAGAAGTGCAGGCTAGAGGAAAAAATAGCAATATCCAAGATTTATACTGTTTCCTGCTTGTACCTACTTTTTGGCACTGTTTACAGCTGAATCTAATTCTCTGTTTGTTGTCTAATGCATGGAATGAGTGCCTAGCTAATGTATTAACAACAGTTGGTTTCTCTCCTCTATTAGTTGACATCATAGTGTCATAGCCTAATCAGTCACTCATTTAACTGCTATAAACTGCTGAAATTGCGTTAAATGTTATTAACATCGTCAGCACAATAACGCGGCTTAGTAAGCCTCTCTTTAGACAATTACAGCCTTAGAAGTGTTTGCTATCTGTTAATGCATAGAGTACAGTAGGGTTACAAGCATTTTAGAGTTTTATTTTAGACTATAATGTGCATTTTCAGTAGCTGTAGCTGCCTTGTTTAATTTCTAATGTTTTGCTTAAAACTCTTTGCATGGTTCTGAATAGCCACTATCTGCAAGTTAGCATAAAGTTAAGAACTGTAAAATTGTATCTCTATTTTTCACTCTTCACCTGTCTAACTAACTCTATTATCTTACCTAACTGTCTTATAATGCAAATAGCCTAACTCTATTCCCTTCTCGCCATCACAGTTTCTACCCTTGATGTACTTGGTTATCCTGTGTGTTCCTATCCACCAAGGAATAAGCAACTCAAGAACTAAACTGTACAACCCCAAAGATACTGATGACTGCTGCAATTATTTATTTATTTATTTATTTACATTTGTTGACCAGGAGAGTCCGACTGGACACAGGTCCATTTTCAGCAGAGGCCCGGGGAGTAAAGCTCCACATTAAGTATTACTTGCATTATACAACTAAAAAACATAGCATTTAAATATAGACATTAGTCCAGCTGAGGACGTAAGACAAGAATAAAACATAGATGTAAAACAGCTGTAGAACATAGTACAATTTTAAAATATGGTGACATATACTAAACATGGTTACAAATGTAGTTGAGATTCATCAGTGAACAATTGATACAATCTGTTTTTGAGGTACATAACAGCCATTAGCAGTTGTTGCTACAAGAAGTTAGTAGCATGTGGTAGATAGCTGGGAACATGAGTAGCCAAGCTTGCTAAGAGTAGGTTGTTAGGCGGCCGAGAGAGGTAGTGGGTGGGTGGATGGTGGATGTAAAACTATAGAGTAACTGTGTATGCTAGAGGCTTTTCTTGTACAAATAAGAGCAGCACACACTCGATCAGGCCAATGCTTTAGCCCTCCCTGCACTCTCTTAGCAAACCCTCACCCATCACTATCCGTGCATTTCCAGCTTCAAACCCCCAGCTAAATTACTCACAGCAGTTTGGCTTTAAAGTGTAGAATATTTCAGGGCACAAATAATAATATAGTTCAGTGCAGAATATTTCAGGGCACAAATACTAATTTAGTTCAGTGCACAATCAATATTATAGAGTGTGTTACACTTACCCTGCAATCATTAGCCTGGGGTTTATTGCCCACTCCATTTGCTATGCTCACTGCGCTCCCCTCCCTGCCCCCATATCTCACCCACCCCCACTACATCCACATTTACTGCAACCTTAGAAACACACCCACACTCAATCTACCTATCACTCCACACCTCACAAATTTCTCCACACCCCTACACCATCCACCATCTAATATCACAACCCACCCAACATAATCATGTCACTACCAAACACATTTCTTATCCTTACCTGCACTTTTCTTTCCAGCATTACATCCTACCATTGTAATACAGTGATAAACCCTAACCACTTTCAATCCACACTCACATCAAACCCCCTCAAACATTCATTACATAATTTCACAACCCAAACCACAAAACATCTCCTCCCAGCACAACCTCTAAAGTATCAGACTCCCTACCCTTATCAACACAAACTATCCATACTATACAACACATTTTTCAACACATATATCAAACATATACTCAGCACTCTCTCTAAACTCATTCTCAGTGGAGATGTGCACCCCAACCCTGGCCCCAAACTCACCAACCCACCCAAAACCCCACCACCAATAAACCCCACCACCCTAATCATTAACAACAGAAAACCTAATGACCTCCTTATAATGTAACCATTTCGTCCACCAATAGCGGCTCAATAGTCAAACGAAATGCTGGATAAAACTCAATAATCCACGAGTAGCTGGATAAAACTCACAGTTTATTGTTGGACATCACGACACTTCACCATTAGCGACAACAAACACATAAGACATATCCTAGTGAGCGAAAAGTCTCACACAGAATACCGCTAACATAAACAATTACTGTGCACAACGTGAAAATAAAAAAGCATATCAGTTTAGCGCTTTCAACCAAAACAACTGGTCTTCTTCAGAACTGAGAATGAATACATTATATGACTCAATTTATAAATGTTTTGGCGCCAAAGAACTGTTTGAAATTTAAAGAAACACTGCAATTTAAACTATACATACATCATGTCAAAGCAGTTGATCATGAAAAGATCCATAAAGGTTCAACATGACAATCTGGAATGTATATCATACAACAGTGATACAATATTAGGGTTTGAAGTCCAAATATAATATAGATTCTTAAGGTATATATAGTAAACTAATTTCTTTCCACACATACCTCCTAAAATGTAAATAAAAATACGTGTGCTAATCTGATTTTCACTGTTTATAAACTAATATTATAGAGAATATATGTGAAAAGTGTATAAAAAATGTGTATTAAAAATTTATATGTATTATTAGAAATGGGTGTTGATGACAGTGCTGTTGTGCACTAACACAACAAAACACACATTTCTAATAATACATATAAATTTTTAATACACATTTTTTATACACTTTTCACATATATTCTCTATAATATTAGTTTATAAACAGTGAAAATCAGATTAGCACACATGTATTTTTATTTACATTTTAGGAGGTATGTGTGGAAAGAAATTAGTTTACTATATATACCTTAAGAATCTATATTATATTTGGACTTCAAACCCTAATATTGTATCACTGTTGTATGATATACATTCCAGATTGTCATGTTGAACCTTTATGGATCTTTTCATGATCAACTGCTTTGACATGATGTATGTATAGTTTAAATTGCAGTGTTTCTTTAAATTTCAAACAGTTCTTTGGCGCCAAAACATTTATAAATTGAGTCATATAATGTATTCATTCTCAGTTCTGAAGAAGACCAGTTGTTTTAGTTGAAAGCGCTAAACTGATATGCTTTTTTATTTTCACGTTGTGCACAGTAATTGTTTATGTTAGCGGTATTCTGTGTGAGACTTTTCGCTCACTAGGATATGTCTTATGTGTTTGTTGTCGCTAATGGTGAAGTGTCGTGATGTCCAACAATAAACTGTGAGTTTTATCCAGCTACTCGTGGATTATTGAGTTTTATCCAGCATTTCGTTTGACTATTGAGCCGTATACGCTTATTGGTGGGACCGAAGGTGGTTACGCTGTATCAGTTCCAGTAATTTTACGACCTCCTTATAATGTCTATCAACATTTGAAGTATATGTAATAAAGTCCAAGGCCTCCAAGCCCACATAAACCTGTACTCCCCTGACATCCTTCTTCTAACAGAAAACTGGCTCAAACCTCACATCAAAAATTAGGAAATACTTCCACCTGGATATAACATCCTCCGCAAAGACAGACTATTCAGGAAAGGAGGTGGTGTGGAATTAATGTACAAACACCACCTCAATATACAAATTCTCACCAAATCAGCCCCCCCCCCCCAGTTTGACAAGGAAGAAATCCTGTACACCTCCATCAAAATACACCCTAAGAAAACAATCAACATTATAGGGTGCTACTTCCCACCAGGCCACAATATTCCTCCCTTAGAAAACCTCCTACTATGGTCACATCTCTCCTTATCCCAAGAAACTGTCATCCTTGGAGATTTTAACATTGATTGGCTATCCTGTAATAGCAAACACCCAGCACTCCACCTAAATCTTCATGATTTCTCACAGCTAATACAATCCCCCACCAGGATAAACTAAAACCCCTAAAACTCACACCACTCTTGACTGGATCTTAGTAAAAAAAAAACCCTAACTCTTACCTGTCAGAGTGTCTACCTGACTCCCTCAGCGACCATTCCCCTACTTTCCTACTACGACACCACATAAAAAATAGCAAACCCATTATCTACAGATCTGTCCACAGTAAAACTACTTTTAACCCCAACTCCTTTATCTCCTCCCTTCAAAAAATTAACTGGGCACCTCTAAAGTACATCCACCTAGAAGAAGCAGTTCATTTCTTTAATAGTACAGTCCTCAACATCCTTAATACCCATGCCCCCCAATGCAAAAACAAAATCAGAACAAAAAACTCCCCCAGCTACAAAAAATACCTTGGATGTTATGAAAGCCAGGGATAAAACATGGGAATGCTGGCACAAAACCAAAAACTCTTCAGATAGACAACTCTTCCTTGAACTGTGAAATAAGGTCAAAAAGCAAATAAAATCAGACAATGCCTTTTTCTATCAGACATCCCTAAACTCTTCCCATAACAACCCCAAGCAATTCTGGTCCACTATTAACTCTATTCTCTCTCCAGGAAAAGTAAACACCCCCCCTACCAACCACCCTTCTCTCCACCAATAGCATAGCTGACTCCTTCAATACACATTTCACAGAAACCATACTATCCCTAACCAAAAAATACTTCTCTACATCTACTTCCCGCACTGCCAACCAAAATCTACCCCTCCCTGCCTTCATCCTCTCTACAGTACCCAGCTCCTGCATAAGAAAACTCCTAACTAAACTAAAACCCATGAGACTTGCAACCGACAACCTGTCCGCTGAATACCTGAAAATAGCAGCCGATGTCCTAGCCTATCCAATCTCCATATTAATAAACCACTCCATATCTGAATCCTATGTACCCACACTATGGAAAATATCCCGCATCATTCCATTCATTTAGAAATTTTAATATCATTTTATTATACTTTTGTATTATATGTTTAAGAGGTGGTAGTGAAAAAAATTGAATAAGATATAATATTTTGGGAAAGATAATGTATTTAGTCAAGTATACTCTATCCTCTTTGGTGAACAGATATCTATTCCAATTAGTAATCATTGTTTCTATTTTGTTTAGTACATTTTTATATTTAAAAAGAATATATCATTTAAGTCATGTGTTAAGTAGACCCCTAGGTAATGAAGTTTACCCTCAGTAACAAAATATTTTGAGATTTTTTTATCTAAGTTATTTTATTTATGTATTTTTTTTAGCTCAAAGATAACATTTTAGTTTTATCATCATTAAATAATAAACCAGAGACTTTCTGGAAATTAGCCCTGGAGTTAAATAACACCTGTATAGAATAGTTTATATTTGAAAGAGTCAGTAGGTCTTCATCTGTGAACAACTGAAGTTTTAGATTTAGGTTTTTGGTTATTTCTATCCCTTGAATGTTATTTTGTGATCTAATATTGTTTGCAAAAGGTTCTATCAATAAAACAAATAGTAAAGGTGACAGAGGGCAACCTTGTTTGGTTCCTTTCTTAATTATAATGGGGCCTGATGTATGGAATCCTAATTTAACACATGCTAAGGAGTTTTCATATAAAGAAATAATTGAATTTATAAAAGCATTGGGACATTTGTATTCTTCTAATACTAAGTATAAATATCTCCAGTTTACAGTGCCAAAAATGTTATTGATGTCCAAGAGACTAAAGTTAAGTATTTGTCTCTATATTTAGCATGGTCTATTAATGTTATAATTATTTTAATGTTATCATAAGTATTTTTCCCTTTTATAAAGCTTGTCTGGTCTTCATGTACTAATAAGGGGAGAAAATGTTTGATTCTATTTGCAAAAATTGCCATAAACATCTTGTAATCTATGTTTAATAATGATATAGGCCTATATGAAGAACATTTTTTTTCATCTTTGCCAGGCTTTACTTTTGGGGATGTTAATGAATATTTCCATGATGGGGGCATTAATAATTCTTCTTTGGATATATTGTATACTTTTACGAGTAATGAGAAGGACTGTCCTGGTAGTAGTATGAACATTTCTGGTAATATGTTATCTGAACCAAGAGCTTTGTTCATTTTAAGTTTGGTAATTTGTGATTTTTAACTCAGTCATAGTGACTGGTTTATTGATTATATCAATCTGCTGCTGGGATAATTTAATAGAAATATTTTTGCTAAGAAAGGTTTTAAGGTTTGATGAATTAAGAGTATTATAATGAGGTCTAAAGGCTTCTAATATGTTATTAAGATCTGTTACTTTCTTTTGTGTGTGTGTGTTGCATAGTTCTTTTATCTGCCTAGATTTAATATTTTTTTGGTTGTATTTGCTAGTTGTTTTTGGTTAACAGAATTCATAGAATACAAGTTTAGTTTAATTTTTTCAAGATTTATCATAGTTTCGTGATGCAATATTTCAGAATATTTGTTGTTGATTTGTGTTAATTCTGGGATTAGGTTAGAGTAGCCTTTTTGTATTGCTAGTTTGAGTTTGTCGAGCTTAGTTTGCAGCTCCAGCATTTCTTTATTCCATGACTTTTTCTTGTTAATAAACCAAGTTAGCATTTTACCATAAATATAAGATTTTAGAGACTCCTATATAAATAGTTCTCAGATATCTTCAGTACTGTTTATTTGCAAGAAAGTCTTTATTTCATTTATATAAAATTCTTTAAACTCTTTTAGATTTAAATATGAGGGTATTCTAGTGACAGGCAGAGAGCAATATGGTTCAGTGTCTGTCTCAAATACTAATGCTTTATGATCTGCTAAAGGACAGGCTATTACCCTAACTCCATTTAATTTTGTTATTTTCTTATTAAATCATTTGAAACATAGACTCTGTCAATATGCAGGTGAGATTTATGTCAATGTGAATAGAAAGTAAAAAATTATGAGTTTTGATCAACAAATTGGTTAATATATTTAATTATTACTGTATCAATAAATTTCAAAAGAGCTCTGGATGAGGGAGATTTTTTTCCTTTACAAGAAGAGTCAGAATCTTTGTCATCTATAATACAATTGAAGTTCCCTGCCATTATTAAACTGCCTTTAGCATGGTGTATAATATCTTCAAAGTGGGTGTTAACTGTTTTAATTCCAACCACAGGTAACTGGTATACATTAACTAAATTGTAAATATTTGTACTGATTTCAATGGATACTAAACAGAACATCCCAGAGGAATCCTGATATGTTTTAATTATCTTGGGAGAGAAGTAGAATTTTGAATTAGTATAGTTGCTCCTTTTTTCTTTGTTTGAATTGTGAGCTTGCTAATACTGTATAGTTATTAAAATTTAATTTATTTAAATCATCATTAGTCAGATAAGTTTCTTGAAGGAATACCAATTGAGGTTTATGTAGGTTCAGATATTTGTATAAACTTCTCCTTTTGATATTATTATTTAGACCATTAACATTAATAGACAGTCATTTCATATTATGCTTATACGTGTCAGTTTATAACAAAAAACAAGGTTAAGATATATAATGACAGGTGTATTAGGGAGAAAAGTGTTTAGAATGTCACATATATGTGAAGTACTTTCATTTATGTTAGACACCTTAAAAACCCAAACTAACATATTTATAAAACTAAAACAGTGAATATTACAACCGATATTCAATTCTACGAGGTCTAAATCCTCCTGTCTGAGTGAAAAAGTCACACAGACAATCCCTTTATCCATATCTACTATATACAGAATAAGTCTTTCTACCTCGTATACAGGTATGTATAGAGTATTGTGTGTTAGAAATTATAAATATAGCTTGCAATAGTAAATGAATGATAGCTGATTTCTAGATCAAGTCATAATAAGTATGCAAACCAATACCTTATAATAGTCACAACCTAAGCTTAATATGTGAGTTAATATGATAATTCAGTAGCATTTGTCAGTTCCAATTTGTATCATATATACTCAATATATTAATGTATAACACCATACTAAGAATGTTATATTTTTAACATTTTAAGGTTTAACATTCCCTCTTATTAAAAGCTTCTATATTCTAAGCAACAATGTAAGCAGACATTAAATTATTTCAAATCACTTTCAATGCAAAAGTACAGTAGAAAAATCACAGTGGAATAGTTTAGGAAACATATCTATATGACTAAATTAACTGTTATAATGTTTTCATAAATCAACAATAAGGATGTTTCGTGCAATTACTGAAGAACATTTCTATATATGTACATAAAGATCATGTTAATGACTGAGTTACTACATTGCTGGTGGTTCACATGCCTCAGACATGGCAAAACCTTGTCATTTCAAAAACTACGTATGTCTTTTATCTATTTACACATGCTGAGGCTTTTAAATGAATACAGTTGCTTTGACTGACCCCCTTTTCTCTTTAATGAGTTTCACAATTAATTCACTAAGCAGTTAACGGGCTTTAGGTACTTAAATCATTTCCAGCATCAGAATTACTATTACAACAATTCCCTTGAAAGAATAATGGAAGAAATACTGTACTGTAATATTATACAATATTTGTAATGGTTTATGTTTATTTTGAAATAAGTAGCCTGGACTTCATAGTGTTCATAGAGTGATGATAACTAAGCAGCAAGTGATTGGTATTAAAAGCATTAATGCAACATTGACAGGTTTTAATTAGATCAAATGCGTGCAGAAAAGGAAAAGGTTGGAATATAAAATCATTTAGTACTCAACTGCCAGTTATGAATTTATAGATTTGAGATTTTCCAAATACAATCAATGTTTCCAATCATCTGCAGTGTCTTTATCTTCAAATTCAAATAATTTAATTGTAGACCAATAAGTATGAAGTTATCATATAATAAACAGTTATAGTGTTTGAAAAAAGCAGGTTGAAAACTGAAGGAACTATTAACAAAGTATTCAGACAATGACTCACTGCTTATAAACATAAATATTATTGAGAATTAGCAACATATTCATAAGTTCATGCACATTTTTAAGAATATGTCTATCTAGGTTTGTTTAAATTCATATTATGGCACAAAAGATTTCTAAAATTTTTGCACATTTTGATTGACTAAAGGTTTGTTTAAAGCAGATTTAGCTTATATATTCAGATACGTTCAGTTGCATTCATCTATATGTTCTTTGCCTGTTAGATATATACACTCATTATATTTACATATGTATTTATGTTATACACTGTTCATAGTTGCAACATTGCAACTCTTATTATCTGTTGTGGCTTATTGCAAATATGTGAATGCAGGATTGGTAAATGCTCTTAGTTTTGTGTGTCATATTTGTCCTTGCAAATGCATGTCACTAAAACAAGCCTTTAATGATGTACTATTTATTTAAATAGGGATTGCTTTCCCCCCCTGCTTTCGTTTTAATATTTATATGTAAATGCCATAAGTATCATTTAACTTACCCTTGAATGTAAAGGGTGGGAAGTTTGGCTGTAATTTCCCTCCATAAAGAGCTGATAATTGTGAATGGAAAGGCCCAGACAAGTTTGCGACCTCTGTGATGATGTTATTGAGGAAGCAATGATTTATTACAAGATGGAGAGGTTAAACAACCTCTCTTGGATTTATCTGTGCCAGGGAAGCTGTCTAATGCCTTGAAGGTGTCTCACAGACTTGGCAGGGACAGAAGACAGCAAAACAGTATAAAGAGGAGAACATTTAAGTAAGTTTTGAGACGGATAATAGGGAGAAAAGTAGAGGAAGTTTGTAATACGCTAGTACACCAGAGCTGAGGAGAAAAGCAATGGAGTATGAAAAACAAACATGAACAATATATCAGTGACTTCACTTTCATACACCACAAGCCATTCCATTTCAATAAGCACACACCAAAGTTCTCCTCAAGCCCCAATTACACCTGCAAATCACCAAATCAATTGGTTTCAAAACAGGGTCACAATCCAAGGAATTAGATGTGAATGCAACATCACCCATCTCTATAGATCACGTAGGGACCCAATCAAGCAAGGGAAAATATACCTAGATGCATGTCCAAAAGCCTTATTTCATTCACTAACTGCTTGCAGTAAAATATTATTGTCATTATTATAATTCTGGGATCTGTGGGATGAGGTTTTGTTAATAAGCAACATTTTCAGTATTTTGAACAACGTGTTTTGTTTGTATCTCATATTAGTCTCAGCAATTCAATTAATTATAGCACTTGAATACACAGTAAAGTTACAGATGAGACTAAATATATTAAAATTTAATAGCTTATTCCTGAATACCAGATAAAACCAAATTTCTACTCCCAGTATTAAATAGAGAAAATATTTTGTTTAGTTTGAGATGTTGTTATATTTATGCAATAAGTTGTAATATGTATTTTAAGCAAATATCTAATGCATAGATGTATACAACAGACAAAAAAGAATGCACCTGTAAGTGATGATTGTTATGTTGAAAACATTATTTTGATTCTTTTACTTCCCTTATCTCTTTTCTTTCTCTTTTTTCTTTTTTTAGATTATAGGAAAAAAAGAGCTTAATGACAATATTAATGTAGCAAAAAATAATAATAATAATAATATATTTATTTGTCCTTCAGTTTTTTCTTCTTCTGTTCAACTACTTTCCATTCATTCTTCTTAGCATTTCTTTTGGCATTGCTATTAGTCCAAACCATATCTTCTACTTGATCAATTATGTTGTTATTAAGTAGGTATTTTGTTGCAGTGTCCAATGAGTCATATATTTTGATGCCCTCAGGGAGGAAACTTTTCAGTCTGGCTGGAAACAACAAGGGTGTTTTAAGTTGTTTTTTTCTTCACTGCTTTTATGATGGGGTAAAATTCTTTTCATTTTGCTACCACAGCTGAAGAATAATCATTGTCATATCTGATAAGTGAATCTTGGTGCTTTATTGGGGAATTTGTCCAGGCTGTTTTTAGGATTAATTCTTTATCTTGACTAGAAAACATTTTCATAATAATGGATCTTGGTCTAGAATTTGTTGAAATAGCTGTTTTAGTAATTATTAAGGATCTTTGGGCTCATTCAATACCAAAGGAGAGTGATTTAGGAGTATGGTTAGAATCCAAGAAGTAAGAAAATTAAGGTTATCTCATTCTGTTTTCTCTGGCAGTCCATAAATATGAAGATTGTTCCTCCTGGACCTATTTTCCAAATCATCCAGTTTGTCTAATAAGTACTTGTTTTGTTTTAATAAGAATTCTGAATGATATTCCTTTTTAGCTAACCTTTTTTCCATGTTATTAAGGGATTGTTCCATCACTGAAATTTGACATTTATGCTGCATAACAATTTCCTGTAACTGTTCAAGTTGTTGAGAACATTTGTCCTCGAAGATGTTTAGCTTATTGTCAATTTTGTCTATTTTCAAAGATAAATCCTGCTTTCCAGAATGAGTTGTATCGAAACTCACAAAATTATTAACATTTTTGCCATGCATAAATAGCAATGCCGGCCTTTTGACTTGAAGACCTAACTTCATAAGCTTTTAAAAATATTTAAAATATATATATTAATAATTGCTATATTAGACTTGTGAACCATGAGCTTTGTAACTTCTGAGTGCTTGTTAATAAGACACTTATGCAAATATATGCTTCTGAAACTTTGGAAAGGACAGTGATATAGCAGTCAGCATTGCTGTCTCAAGAGCTTGGTTCTCCAGTTAAGTTCCTAGTGAGGTTGTTTTCTGAGAAAATTTTGCATGATCTTTTTTTATCCATGTGAAACTTTTACTGGAGTATCTGGTTTCCTTTTATATCCAAAAGATATACATATTACTGAACTGATAATGTTCAAATTGCTGCAAGTATGTTTTCAGTATGATAATGTGTGTATTCTGCAGTGAGAAGGCTTGCTCTCTTTTATTGGTTGTTTTTAAAAACTCTTCTTTGCTTATAGGGGATCCAGTTCCCTGCGACCCTGAGACACTGGAACTGAAAGTGATGGCTGGATGATTGGTTGTTTTTTGAAGTAAATTCTTATAACTAAGAAAGTATGCCTTACAGCAAGTTGGGAGTACTGTTGCTTTTATATAACTCAACTGTAAATATTTTGTATGTACGATTATTATTTCACTTAGCTCTAGAGGAACAGATGCATTAATCTTTTGCCTGTGTGCCTAATGCTTATAACATTTGAATATGATTAACAAACCAAGTCTCTGAAATGTATTTCTTCTTAATTATTACAAAACATGTTGCCAGCATTATGCATCCAGTCAATGTAGAACAAAGAAATCCGCAAGTATGGCAGGTCCACAGACTGAACCACTGTAGTCAAAAACAAGAAATGTCCAGCACCAAGGATGAAATTATTAACAGTTTAATGTGGCAGCTCCAAAATAAAAATAAACAGCAGACCGGTTTTAGCCACAAAATTAGCCTTCCTCAGTGCTATAACAATAACAAGCACAAACATAAATTTAAATAGTGAAGCTAATTGCAAAATAACATCTCATTGGACAATCTATTTACCTCATTCAGGCGATGTTTAAATAGACCTCCCAACCTGATAATCCAGCTGGATTCTCCTTTATTTAACATAGTATGCCAACCAAGTTTAGACATTCTGTTTCCTATAATCCTATCGATAATGATACATTTAAACTGGGCAGTGGTGTGGGTCATGGTGTGTTTAAATAATGAACTTGACATCCTTTTATTTCCTATGTCACTGAGGAGCTCAGAAATACAAACCCTCAGTGACCTAGACGTTTGCCCCACATAAAAAGCAGAGCAGAAACAAGTAGCCAGATATATGACCCTGTCAGTGCTGCAGTTACGAAAACATGAAATGTTGTAAACCTTGAAAGTGTTGCTGCTGGTGAATGCTTTGCTGTTGAGTACATGCATACAGGCTTAATAGTGACCACAGGGAATGCACCCTACCAATTTGTCCCCAAATAATGTGACCTGCTGTGTGTTGGAGGGCATCTTATGTCCCTCTTATCTTATCTTATGTTAATGATTGAAATATGAGGCCAGCGTGGGACCCCTGTAGTATGAGAAAAGACATTTTCAAGAAAGAGCCTCACATAGCTTATCATTTGCCATACAAATGTCACAATGGTATTAATGATCTGCCTAGGGTTGCCACCTTCCTTCGGGGTGAAAACCGGAGTAAAGCCACACCCCTCGCGTCACCAGTCACACCGCCCACCCCTCTCCCGCGCACATTCCGCCCATTTTGTGACATCGCAATGACATCACTCGGTGGGGAACACCCTCTTTTTCCATTCCTGCTGCTTGCTTTTGGCTGATTTACTATGCTTTTCTGTAAAAAAAGCATAGTAAATCAGCCGATTTACAAACTCCAATAGCCTGTTTCCTTTTTGAAACAGAATACAGGAGTTTCTACAGTGTTTTCCTGACTACCGAAGAATCAGTTTGATTTCCAGATAGTCCGGAAAAAAACGGAAGGGTGGCAACCCTAGATCTGCCTGAAGGTGTTGATGTTATGCCCAAATGTGGTAACAAGACAAACTGGCTCAACTAGGTTACTATCCTTGGAAATATATTTGTATTGTAAAAAGGAATGTCTGGGTTGTTCTGAAGCAAGCTGACTCACCTCATTTATGTTATGAATATCATATCCTCTCTGAAGGAATCTGTTTTTCAAATCCTGTTGATAAAAATCATAAGAGTTTTCAGAAGAACAGATGTGTCCTATCCTTACAAATTGGGATTTGGGGATGTTGTGGATGATGTATCGAGGGTGATGACTATTGGCATGAAGTAGGGTGTTGTATTGAGGATGTTTATGAAATACCTCAGTCCTGAGTGTGTTATCAACCTCTCTAGTGATAGTCACATCCAAAAATGTAATTTGGTTGATGTCAAAATTTAATGCAAATTGGATGCTCCACTTATTCTCATTGAGGTACTTTACAAATTCCTTTACATATATATCATCCCCCCTCCTCACCATCCAACAATCATCCAGATATCGCTGCCAAATATCAGTTTCATCAAGGTATAAATTGCGACTGATGTCATAGATAAGTTGTTCCTCGATATAACCCATGAAAAGGTCCGCATAAATGGGGGCAAAAGAAGCCCCCATGGCGGAACCTTTCACCTGCCAATAACATTTGTCATGGAAGTAAAACAGTTTCTTAGTTAACACATGTTCTGTGATGCAAACAAGTAAGGTGTTAAAGCCAGGGGAATATAAATTGTCTTTGTCCAGCCAAAATTGAATGGCCTCTAAACCAGCCCAATGGGGAATGTTGGTGTACAGGGCGGTTACATCAAATGTGCACATTAACCAACCAGAATCCAACTGTGAATCACTCAAAATCTGAATCCTGGACCTGACCATGGATAGAACGGGTTGAAGATATTTAGTAAGAAATGCAGCTAAAGGTTCTGTGAGTGACCACCTGCCCGATACAGTTGGCTTCCTCGGTGGTTTACATGGATCTTTATGAATTTTGGGTAGTAGATAAAGATATTGGGATTGGGGATCAGACACGGTCAAGTGATACAAAATTTGCTTACTAATAATACCCTTTTCCAGGGCAAGGTTCAGGAATCTATCTATTTTCAGTCTGAATTTTGGTATTGGATCTAATGGCATGTGCATATAAAATTGCCCATCAGATAGCTGTCTGCTGTTTATCTTTATTTTGGAGCTGCCAGATTAAACTGTTAATAATGTCACTCTTGGTGCTGGACATTTCTTGTTTTTGACTACAGCATTATGGATCCAGGCAAGATAAATACAATCTATATTATTACGGAATTTAGTGAACAGTTCTGTTAAGTGAACAACAGACAATTTGTGAGGATAACCTTTATCATAAAAAACAAAAAAACAAAACAAAAAGAAACAAAACATATGGCTACATAAGCAGTATGGTCCAAGAATGTTATTAAATCTTGCTCATACTAAACTTTTCAACTGGAACCTATGGAGGCCAAATGAAATGTTTGCTTTTTATGAACTCTTGTGAACTTGCAGGATGCATTACTTTGCAAGTTTCAAGAAAGATGCACAGTTAAAGAAGAGGTTAGCACTCCAGGATAATCACACTTACATATCCCATGAAAACCATCTAGCGCTTAATGGATGATGCTTTCACGGTTGGGTGAGCTTTAAAATTACCTATCCTATCACTTCATAGATGGTAATTTTCCTTGGAACAATTATTTAGGCTTTTAGGATTTGATAGGGGTTCTACCATTGCATTTATTTCAAAGAAGACCAATATATATGATCTGATCTTACCAATGAGGACATTGCGATGTGTATGCTGCAATGCTCCCCCATGTTTGTGAGTGCTATGTCAAAGATATTTGTACCCTTAGTGGAAGTGCAGACTAGCAGTTCCAGAGCATTTGCAATGACAAACACCAGGAATCTCTGAGCTTGCATGTCAGTGGTCATGTATGTTTCCCAGTTTTTGGAAGGGTAGTTAAAAAAAATGCCCATGAGTGTGTTGGCCTGAATGGTAAGGGAGTCTAGTAATTTAAGGTATCTGGCATTGTTTTCATGGTTCATGGCTGGAGGCCTGTAGTTAGCGATAATATGGTGGGGAGTTTTACCTATGGTCAGGTGGACATGGAGTAGCTCAAAAAAGTCATCTTGCTTGACCGATCATGCAGTATGATTGTTTTTTATGTAAATAAAAACACCTTCTCCTTTTGTTTTTTTTCTTTTCTGAGGGTGGTCTGAATATGTGATAAGCATTGTAGAATTGCACTATTGGGATTCTTTCTGCAGCCTTGAACCACGTTTCTTTAACTGCACAGATGCCAGCATTCTCCAGGGTGAGGAATGCTTCCAGGGAGTGCAGTTTCTTGTTAAGACTCCTAGCACTGAGAAGTAGTTCCTTCAGCTTGACATTAGAAGAATGTGGTAGGTCTGTTGGTTTGGCACTGCCTAAAAAGGCACTGTGGGGCTAGCTAACACCTTTGCCAGTATTCAAAAGCCTAATGGTGACAGGTGCAGGTCATCTCTGGCAAAGCAGTGTGGTCTATCGACCATGTCATCCCAGACTGATAAATACTGGAGCCCCTTGGAATGACAACAGTAGCTTAGCCAATTATCGAAGTCAGTTTTCTGTTTCTATTGTGGTATCATTCTTGCTGAGGGTAGAATGCTCCTCAATGCCATGCTTATAGGTTCATAGGTTCATAGGTTCATACTAGGCTATCTGCCCTGGGGCATTTATAAGCCTAGCCCGATTGTGTTTGGCTTACGCCACCCCTTGATTTGAGTATACTGTGCCCTTTTTAAAGTTTAGTTTACTGTGCCTCTGTCTAATAGTGACACGGAAGTAATCCCCGGGGCAAACCTACAATCCCTCATCCACTCATCAAGATTCTTCTTGAAGAGAGTCAGTGAGGTGCTCTGCCTAACATGAATTGGAATTCTTTTCCAGAGCGAAGGGAACCTCTGGGTTATGAATCTGTCCCTCCAGCATGTTCTATTTATTTCTGTGCTGAGGTTCAAGTCCCTCGAGTGCGTGGCTCTAAAGGATTTAGATTTACTGAGGTGGAGCATGTCCATTAATTCTGGGTTGGACATAGCTTTATATGTCAGGCATAGATCGCCTCGAAGTAGGAGGTATGCAACTGAGTTGGAGTTTTTTTAACCGAGCAGCATATGGCATCTGTTTGAGTCCCTTAATCCTCCTGGTGAGGTACTTTTGGGGTCTTTCTAATTGCTGTAGGTGTCGGGTAAGGTACATCCCAAATGGGGCATTGTATTCTATGATGCGCCTGATGAGGGATGAATAAAGGGGCACGATTACCTCTCTTGATCTAGATGTGAATCCTTTCATGATAAGGTGGGCTATGTAGAAGGTCTTTCTAACCACTTTGGCAATGTGGTTGTCAAAGGAGAGATTGCTATCAACTTGGGTCCCCAGATCCCTAATTACTTTCTCTGTACTTAATGGGTTACCACCTATGTGGTAATTTGTGGGCACATTGTTTTTTCCAAAGGGTATGACTATACACTTTTTGGCATTTAGCTTTAGACCATGGCTCTGGCACCAGTTATCTGTCTTTGCGAGACCTTTTTGAAGGATGTTTGTGTCAGATGGAGAGTTGATTATGGCGCCCAGTTTGCAGTCATCTGCGAACTTGGTGAGCCATAGTCCTCCCACGTTGGGCTGTACCTCAGAAAAGTAAATACCGAACAAGAGAGGTCCCAGGACAGAACCTTGTGGGATGCCACTTGTGACCGGTTTTGAGTCTGACATGGCTCCAGCAACTCTGACTCTGGGTTCTGTCTTTGAGACAGTTTGCGACCCATCTTGTGACATAGGGGTTTATATTTAGGTTGGATAGCTTATCTATGATGCCCGAGTGGGGTATTATGTCAAATGCCTTTGTGAGGTCCAGATAGGCTCTGTGGACTACCTTCCCTTCATCTATGGTCTTGGTGACTGTTTCAAAGAAGTTGACCAGGTTCAAAAGGCAGGATCTGCCCTTGACGAAGCCAAATTAGGTAGGAGCTAGTGTCTGTAGGTCCACAATGTCTTTGTTTATGAGTTCCATGATGATCCTCTCCATAGCCTTGCATACTAGGCTAGTCAGGCTTATGGGGTGATAGTTTCCAGGGTCCGCAGAGGCGCCACCTTTGTGGAGTGGGACCACTATTGCTGTACACCATTCTTTGGGCACATATCCTGTAGTGAGGCTGAGATTGTACAGCAGTTTTACTTGAGGGATTAGTTCTTCTTGGAGTTCATGTAGGACGCAACCCGGGATGCCATCTGGTCCCATGGAAGCAGTGTTTTTTGCTTTGGAGAGGGCGGCCTTCACCTGAGCATACTCACCTATGGCACATATTCAGAGAGGTCCATAATGTATCTTTTAAAATAGTCCAGGAAGATACATCTCAGGTCATTCACACCCACAAGGACTATGACTGAGTCATACTGGTATTTGTGGTTGAGTGACCTGAGTGCCTGCATGAATCCTGGCCTCTGACAGGCAAATGAGTGTAACCCTCTCTCATTGGGCATCTGTGTGTCTCACAATGGAGTCTCTTATGACCAAGATATTTGAATGTGTGATGTTTCACCTTAGAGGCTTGCATGTGGAGACACTATGATGTGTATTTTTATGTGTAGTGGTTGGTGCTGACTTGGTTATGTCTGTAAGTGGTTTCTGAGGGCAGCATACAGGAGGGCTCTGAGGTTTTCGTAAGTTACCTGTGAGTACCTCCCTATACGTAGGTTTATGTGTCGAGACCTTATTTAGTGAGGGAAATGGTGTGCATGTTCTGACAACCTGTTAGTCATTTGATTTCTCGAATTAGATTACAAGCCAGTCAGGTATGTTAGGAGCAGCAAAAGCCTATTGGACAGATTTCAAGCCTGTATGATGAGTGACAGCAATCCCCTCCTTCTGTATGAAGTTGCATCTGGAGAGGTGGCATCTCCCATGAATACGGTCGACTCAGAATTTATTAAAAATGATAGTGATAAGCTTGAAAGTGATTCTATCAAGCTGAAATGGCTAACCACACAAAGGCAGCATTTTGAAGTGTGTTTAGAAAGAAAATTTATACCAAGAGGTTTAAGAATATAATTAGAGGGCAGGGAATGTGAACCTCCCACTTAAATGGATCTGACACAGGGTATGAATGTGAGTTAAATACTCTAAGAGAAAGATTTGTGAAGCAAGGCTATAATGATGAAGAGATTACAGAAGGGTTGAGCAAAATGGACTTATTAAGAGGGAGAGCTGGTCCATATTTCTCTAACCTTTATGAAGATAATAAAGGTCATGTCCTTGTAAATATATCCCCTGAGACTAGGATACCTATGTATTTCACTACAGATAATAGGATGGTATATGACATCATTAATAATCATTGGGGTGTTCTTACAACAAACCCTGATATCAAAGAGATAGTGGGTGAGAAACAAAAGTTTAGATTTAAAAATAAACCCACTTTAAAGAGAATTCTATGTCAACCCTTTGATAAACATGATACAGGACAGAAACAGGCATTGGGTACTTTACCCTGTGGGCAGTGTAACTTTTGTGAAAATATAGACTCGAGTGGGAGGTTCCTGCATCCAGATGCAGGGCAAGATTATACATTTACCTCTTCAGCTAGTTGTAATATACCACATGTGGTTTATCTTGCTGTTTGTGAAGTTTGTAAATCATTCTATGTTGGTAAAACCAATAGGGTGTTCAGGAACAGAATTAGGGAACATTTATACGCCATTAGAGTGAAATCACCCACTATTGCATTGGTGAAACATGTTCTAACTAAGGGTAGTGACCATCGCTTTAGATTTATGGTCATAGATGTAATCTCACCTATTGCACGTGAAGGTGACATTAGGAATGGAACTGAAAAAAGGGAGATGAATTGGATTCTAAGGCTGAGAGCTGATCAAGGGAGGGGGCCCAATGAGAGAGCCTCGTTGAGACCTGTACTGAAGTCCAGAAGGTTGATATTCAGCTAAGCTATTTTGAAAACTTATTATTTTCTCCATTCTCTGTGATATGTATATATAGGTTAGTTATTCTAACTATTTTATGTAGTCTGATAATATGTTTTTAAGTGGTTTTTATGTATGTCAGTTCCCTTGGAAATGTATCCTGTCTTTTTTGCTGCTAAGTACCTGTAGTGTTTCTTGTAATGAAATTTTGCATATGCGATAGTTAGAATTGCTGTAGATCTGCATATATTATTTAATGTTTGGTATATACCAGGCATACAATAGGTTTGAAATGAAGTTAACATTGCAGCATATATATTTTTGAGCTGAACGCTAGAACGTGTCTTCTATACGATGATTGTTAGGCTTTGCTTAGCAATATACTCTTAGTAGTATACCCTGTTTCTGTTTTTATAAGTGTTTTAAAGTTTATATGTGTGTTTTTTAGAGCCATTGTAGATTTGTATATATCATTTAATTAATTCTTGGAATGTATTAAGCATATATTAGTTATTATTTGATTTTTAATGCAATGTTTTGAGCTCCATTCAAAAGTTATTTGATATGAGAGTGTGGCTTTAAAAAGATAATTTATTAATTGTTTAATTGATTTGATTGGTCAGCTGATAGTATAACAAAGGGTGTTTTTGTTTTCTGTGGTTTTAATCGTCTGATGAAGCGAGCAGTGAAAGCACTTACCAAGTGTACACAATAAAAGACTCAGTTTTACTATAGAGTGAGTACTGGCATCATTAAGAATACGTGGTTGCCTCTGCTGCTTACTCTGGTTTGGACTTTCTACAAATAAAATGAACAAACCCTGTATTTATTTTTATTTTAAAATCCAATTAAAGCTAACCATAGGTGCACGGATGTGCCCATCACTTAGTTATGGTTAATGCAGTTTAAATGGTTGAAGAGGATAACAAGGAAGATATATGCAAATGAAGCAGCATAGCAATAGCGTAGTGGGCAGATCATTTGCATTAAGAGCAGGCATTCCCGGTTTGAGTTCCACTGCAGAATATTCCATTTTCCATGGCAAAGGACATTATGACTATTTATGTTGCATAACTCACTAAATAACATATTTTTATGAAATGGAGTACTGCAGTAAATGCACATGTGTGGTGTCAGTGACATAATGAATAAAGCAGTAGTAAGCAGGTTTAAGCACCAGTTAGCAGTAGTAAGCACATTTAAGCACTAGTAGGCGAGCTTAAGCCCATTTGCCTAGCGGTAAGCAATGCCTACATTGGTTTAGCAATTCTGAAGCTAACTCTCTTTAAGCAGATGTAACAGCAGCTTAGCAGTGCTTACCATCGTGCAAACCCATGCAAACCTGCTTACAATTGCTCAAAAATGCCTTAATCACTCTGTGTCCAATGGCCCTTGTTCTGCCTATCAACAAAATAAACAACCATGTAGGTCTCGAACCCAGGACCCTATACATCATAGTCACAGTAGTTAACCACCAAGCCATCACAGAAGTACAGAAAAATGAGGTATCAGCAAACAAGTCTTCACCATAGTAAAACCAAACTGAACCTGTGAAAGGAACCAGTATACAGACATATGTGCCTTAACCCACTACATAACATAAATATGTGAACCGGAGTACAGCAGTAAGGCCAGAAGTCAGGTGTAATTATAATAAGAGTGTTGAAGTCCCCAATAAAATGCAAGGACCCCATACAGTGTACGTACACATCAATCATTGATACCAGGCATACATATAAGGTGTAATGAATAATAACTCAATGCCAAAAAGGAATTATAATGCAAAGTCTAATGTAAGCAAAACTAAGCATTGCACAGGCCAGTTTAGGAGGTGTAAGCAATGTGTAGGTCAGCTAACTCAATGTGCCCAGTATTATACCCCTTTAAACAATGCCAACCCTAGGTAAGCAGGTTTGCCCATAGCCTAGCCCTTTCAAAACTGGCCAATCACTGAAAAGTGCGGGGAAATTGGCCCTACTTAAACCCAAGAGGCGGGAATACATATCTGGTTGTAGCTTTCCCTTGCAGGCACAATGGCAGTAAGGGGAGAAGATGTGCGCTTTCGGGTGCAGTGCTGGTGCATCCAGGAGTCCAAAGTTATGGCAGAACTCCTTGTCAAAGACCATGATCAGAGACTGCTGCAGGGCCAGTACCAGGGATCCCAATATAAGGCAGAGGCCTGGGACCGTCTCGCCCGTGACCTCACCAGTGCCACTGGCATACCCCGAACTGGTGAGCAAGTCAGACATCACTATGCCAACCTGAAGCGGCATAAGGTGACCTTTTGGAGAAGTGGATCCAAGATGCTAGAGCAGCAGGGGCTGTCCCAGCTGTGTGTAAGTATCACTCCACTAGGTGTGTAATAATTGCCAGCTCAGGTATATCATGGATAGGTGTGGCTAAATATTCCTCTTATGTCCCCCACAGCTGCAATGGAGTGGGCCGCAAACCAGGAGGCCCACGTCAGTCGCCTGGTGAGGTTACGACATGAGGCAGGTCAGTAATACTCATGCATTTACTGTCATAGGAAATAAAACTAAAAATATTAGTAAATTAATTGCCTGTATAAAACCTGTATTGTTCAAGGCAAGTACTGAATACACTACAGAATATGGCAGAAAGAGTCTCATATCATTTGTATGTCAATAAAAGTGTAATAGCCTGACAATAAAAGTCTAACTGCTGGACTGCATGTATATACTCTGGTATCATATGGTAATGTAGATTTGCAATCATGTAATAGTACTGTTGTATTAAGCACTGTTACCCACATCATGCACCATACATTGAATGTGTAGGAATGCCTGTATATGACAGGTGTAATCCCCAGAGGCCATGTAGTACAACTGAGAGACACATAGACAGTAAACAGGGAAAATGCCAACAACAAAACCCAAATAGCACATGCAACTGAGATGTGAACTGTTGTTTTTTTAGCACACACAGCCATGGTTCGAATCCTGCCAGTGGTAGTACTCTGCATACAGGATCATACCCCACAACTGTACAGATATGTCCAGAATGTTCAGTAAAGTGGCCCACATCTGTTGCCTAGCAACCTGTCCACCTGGGAAATCAGTGGGGTGAGCCCAGATGTATAGGCAGCAAACAGGAAATACAACTGATTGACACACATCTCTGAGAACAAAGCTGGCACACTAGCAACTCCCCAATACCTCATGAGACTAAAAAGCCATGTATGTCCCATTTACACCCCAACCTGTCAAGCTGTGGTCAGAGTGTGTACAGTAACAGAGTGAGATGTATGTGCATAATAGTAATGTGGAATCTGGTAGTGTGTGTGTGAACATTCAGGTAGTGCTAATAAACATTTCTCCCACAGGTCTGTCAGATACCAACACTGTGCCCAGAAATACAAGAATGATACCCAGTACTGGTACTGTTTACATTGGTATTGTATGGCACTGCGACTGATGCAGTTGCTCTGAATAATGAGGTATCACACATCACTGTCACTCACACTGTCATACAACATACAACTGTCTAGGAAATCTGTATAAGAGTGTTGTAATACAAGGTCAGAATGCAAAAGCACAGGGGATTAATAAGTCAAAAAGCAGATAGGAGATATACAGCAATATCTATATAGCAGACACAACTGTGATGGACTGTGTTTAAGTTGAGCAGACACAGCCATGGTCTGAATCCTGGGGGTGGATGTAGGCTGGATACAGAATCATACCCCATAACTGTACAGATGAGGCCAGAATGTCCAGTATATGGGCCCATATCTGCTGCCTGTCCCCCTGTCCCCTGGTAAGTCTGTGGGATGATCCCAGATGTTTAGCCAGCAAACAGGGAATACAAGTGATTGTCAAACACCTATGGGAAGAAACCTGTCACTGTGACCACAGTGTGTACACTAACAGAGTGAGATGTATGTGCATTATACTAATGTGTAATCTGGAAGTTTGTGTGGCAACAGTCAGGTAACAAACATTGCTCCCACAGGTACATCGGATACAAACACTGTGCTGAGAAATACAGACCATTATAACCTGTACTGGTACTGTTCACTCTGGTATTGTAGGGAATTGTGACTGTTGCAGTTTCTCTGAGTAATAAAGTATCACTGATCACTGTCACCCACACTGTGCTACATAATATAACTGTGTAAGAAAGCATGTATATGTGTGTGTCAGGTCACTAAAGGTGGAAGAGGGCAATATTCTAGATATGTCTCGGCACACCAGCATGTGGTCAACACATGGCCAGAGTCTGTGCAGAAAGAGTTGGATAGCTATGTGCACAACATTAACCTGGAATCTGGGAGTATGTGTAGAAACAGTTAGTGTTAACAAACATTCCCTCCTCAGGGATACCAGGTAAGAGGTGTATATTTCAGGTAAAACCAGTTCATGTGAAATGATGATGACAGTCACATCACTGTCCAAACTAAGGCTATAGGGTAGTGTAGTAAGACTTGTAAGGTACAGATAGCAGTGACTAGGAAAGTAATGTGGACTACAGGAATATACTAGTTGTTAATTGACATCCTTCTCTCCCCCCACCATATCTCCAACAATAATCAACATACCCACCCCAACTGGTATGTAATGACACCTATGTTCTGATAATGTCCAATTGTTTGATAAATATTCTAATGATGCCCATGCATGTGCTATAATGAATTATTCCAACATTGGTGGCATGGTGCCATCAATGTACCTGCATGCTGTTCTTATTACCACTATGGTCCCCCATATGCATGTGTTCTGTTTGCTATGCAACTATTCCATATTTGGTGTCTGGGTTAATGGGAATATCTATGCATGCTGTTATACCTAACCCTGGAATGTGTTGACTATTACTAACCTACATATGATGATGACATCTAAACACTATAGCAATATTGGGAAGGCCGGTTCCAGCAGACCCACCTGTTCCACCTCAGCTGTCCGTGGCACCGGGCACCAGCATATCTGGGGCCCAACCAGGGACCTCCCTGTCTATTGGTCCTGCACCACCTTCGGGTGGAACCATCTCAGGGGATGGGGCTCACCCCCCCTGGGACTGGGCCCGGACAGGCACCTGTCACCCATCACCAGGTCGGGGTCATGGTGCATAGAGAGATCAACCAGCAGTTTGGTGATCTGATATGCCAGCTCGAGGTCCATGTGTCATGACTAGAGGGTCAGCCTGGCTCTGCAGCTCAGCCCCCAGCACAGCCACCTTCGGGGCTGTGAAGGTGCATTGGTGACTGCCCATGGGTGGGGACATCAGTCCCACTGTTTCCACTAGTGGGCTCATGGGTTTCCGATTTCCCAACACCCCTCCCCATCAAGGTGTTTACACCCCATGTATCAAATACCACCCCTGTATGTGTCTTGTTTGTCTTGTCTGTTAACCTACCCAACCTACCTCCGCAGCTATACCAACTACCTCTCACCAACATCCCACTTTCACCTTAAAAAATAGGGCAATCTGTTCCCACAAAAAAAAATCTCACCCCATACATAGCTGTCCATTTCACACACATGTCCACTAGACACATGTAATCTGGTCTAATTGGCATCACAACTTATTATTGCTGTCCTCACACCCCTCCCAGGGGTGTGAGTGTCCAAATCCTCCTCCAAATTCAGTATATATGCAAAGCTGTGGCTGTAGAAGAAATGGGCAGCTATGGAGCTTCCCTACACCCTTTCTGCACATCTCTGGCTAGTTTCCCTACTCTCATTCCCTCTTTGGGCCCCTTTTTTCACCACTTTCCTATCAACCCCTTTTTCTTTTCTTTTAAAAAAAATTAACGTGGGGGGTAAGCGGGAGTATACATCTATGTAGGTATATATGGACATAGTTATATTTATGTAAGCAGATATATATATCTATATAAGTATATATGGACATACATCTGTAGATAACAATGGGAAAATAACTAAAACATATATGTCCACATGCACTGTTAATGGGGTTGAGAGGCCCCAAACAATATATGTCTTGTACGAATAGGTATACTCCCCCACAGTCAAACACGTCCCCTCTGCAATACACTACAAAGTGTTGCAGATCCCATAACCAGGACCTGACAAGACATGGGCACAAGATGTTAACAGTACTACATCCCACCTGTATGATGTCAGGCTGGTATTGGTAACATATCATGCAGTACAGTCTGGCTCCCATAGGAAATGTACAATGTGGAAGCTATCAACATCCTCAGGATACATATACACAGACACATATATGCAGATATATATATATATATATATATATATATGAATATATATATATGTGACTACACATACACACACAGAGATATGTACAGTAAGATACATATGTAGAAGATGCACACAGTATGGAACAGCCACTATGCCTACAGTTAACACCTTAACAACTGAACACTGTATGAGCCACTCTTACAAATGACAATCTTTGCCTGCAACATATACCCACGGAGAGGTCATAGGATATAACACCACACACAGGTTTGCATAAATGGAAAACCGTTATTTGTGTACTACAATTTTATATGCCATGTCATATAGCTGTTCAGACACTGACGTCCATATAAACAGAGTAATGCAACTGTGAAACAGTTATACTAATACAGTAGTCTGGAAAGGTTCACAAATGTTGCTGTCCAGGCCAAGCCCTTCAAATAGTACAATAGTAAGGACAGACTGGGCCACAGGATATCAAACAATCAACAGTAAGTAATGCAGGTGTATAGTTCAGCAGCCTCTATCTACAATCTGTGCACAATCACTAGGTGGTAAAGACTTCAGTTGACACAATGGGATGTAACTGGTACATAACAAGGCATAACTGATGCCATCACAAGCACAATGACAAACAGAACAGTCTGTATGGCAGGAGGCAGTAGGCCTGCATTAACCCAATTTATGTAACTAAGTTAAATATAGGTGAATTGTATGGTACTGTACATCCAGATACCTTAAGGCAGCTCACCTCTGATACACCCACATTTTGTAACAGCCTAGGTTATTTATGGTGCATCTCCCCTAGACTCAATAATACAGGGCCATATACCACTGTTACATACACTGGCCTCTGGAGTGCATAAGGGCACACATGTAGTGTGTAGGTGAAGCCCACACATATATGGTCCCAGCCCCACCATATGTGTGGGGGATACAACAGCAGTGGACTGATGGCAGGAATGGCAGCATGATATACTCTCAGCCCACTACAGAACAGCCCCTGACAACATGTCATATGTGCAAAGCTTAGTATGTAGGTGGAGGACAGAGGCTGGAACACAGGCCCATATGTGAAAAAATGTTGCCATAAACTAAGCAAGTCACTGGTGTTACAAGATATTCTGCAATATACCCTTAGTCAGGGATTTGAGGTTAAAAACATAAATGGATGTAGCCATGTACTGATAGCACTCAACACACACACTGCCAGTGAAATATCTGACACAGGACCTGTGTGGTGGACAGACAAAACATGATAGACACACCTCTGGCCAACAAGAGGATAGGCCCACAGTTGAGAGCTATGCAGACAGACTGCATTCTAAGGTAAACTAGTATGTACACACAAACCCTGTAACACTAGTACTATACAAAGCATAACACAGCTCTACTCGCACTCTGTCTGTAGTTATGGAACCTCCTACAAATATACATCTGGCCTGAGTGTTCAGGTTCTCCTGTAAGATATACTGCTACCTGCTGTCTGTAACACTGATGCCCACACACAGGAAGGATGTCCATCACACAGGAAACGTAAAGAGACCACACCCACATGATGTTGGGATTTATAGTAGGTGTTTGCCATGACAGTGGTAATTGGAAGTACTACACAGCAAGCTGCAGGCAGTTAGCAAGTGGAGGACACTGATTGGTGCAGAAGCCATCACCTGATCATGTGCATCACCTACTGAAGCCATGCTGCAATCTATTCAAAGCAGCTCATTCCATTTACTGGAGAGAGAGAGAAAGAGAGAGAGAAAGAGAAAGAAAGAAAGAAAGAAAAAAACTTCAAATAATAAAACCTAAGGCAAAGGCATTTATTCAGCATTCATTCATCAAGGCATAATTCCACAACAGGTATGTGAATTATATATACGTGTAATAGAATGTAGTACCTGGTCGATAATAATGGGATAGATGATGTGGGATGATTTATATGTGCCATCAGGTGTTGTGATGATGTTCATCTGAACAACTGCTATGGACAATAGTGTCTGTCCCTGTGGGTAGTGGGCCATAGCCACCAACTGTACAGGCCAGCACTGACTGACAAGATAAGCCATCATAGTGTGTGTTGTGTAATGGGAAGTATGTATATTACATGGCCAATAGCTGGTGGTGGAAGTAATGCCATTATGATGGACACCCGGGACCCATGGCCCACCACTAGCAGGATACTCAGGTTAATCTGTAATGTAGCATGCCAGAATGCCATAGGTGTGTAATAGGGTTACCTGCAACTGGGTCCTATATATAATCCCCTAATGTCAGGCTGTGTCTATATGTGGCACCGTTCTGTGTTGTAGCATGGCAGAACAGTGCAGCTATGCAGCAAGGTGTTGTGAGATTGTGGAGCTGATGTCTGAATGTAACCCACATACAGGTATGCATATGTTCTCATATGTTACATATACAATATATAAAGATATATATGTATATCACCATGTATGTCCACAAATATGCAGATACCCATGTGTAGGCATATATATGTGCACATATATACATCACATATATCTACACATATATAGATCTATACCTATATGCACATGTCTACATATATACAAACACACACACACAAACATATATGTATGTAAAGACATGTCCCCTATATTACTACCACAGTGATGCATGCTATGTATGAGGCACCAGCACACATAGCAATACACACAGATATCCACAGCTGGCAGTGTGTGCAACATGGATGGGTATGTCACATGTTAGTCCCTTGTTGGGACCACATTGCCCCCGTCTGTGAAGCATGCAATGAGAATATGGGGAAGTATGACAGGTACACTTGTGGAGGTGGTCAGGGTTGGTAGATATAGAGGACAGTCTACAGGGGTGGTATGTGACACATGTGGTGGGTAAACACCCTGGATGGTGTGTGTGGTCTGTGATGTGGACGCCCCATGGACCCCAATATGGGCACAATGGGAATAAGCCTCCCACCCACTGCTACTCACAACAGCAGTCCACGTCATGAATGTGCCTGACCTAGAGGCTAAGCAGGAGGAGCATGTTGGCCCTGTGAATGTGTACTGGGTGCCTCTGACTGATGTAGCACATCCCACACGTGTCTGTGGAGCCTGGTATGGAACAGACCCTAGACCTGACCTCAGGGGACAGGAACATGTCTTTGTGTGCCCTGAGGGGGGGCAACATCCCCTGGGTTGGTTCTACCTGATGGTATTGCTGGGCCAGTACATGAGGAGGCCCCAGGTTGGAACACACATGTGATGTGGCCAGGTATCATGGGCAGATGGGTTTGGAGAGGTGGCTCTGATGGCCAATAGAACATATACATGTTGTTGTGTCATGGTTATAAAACATATGTTGGTAATAATAGTCTAGACAATCCCGGTACATGTCCAACAGCATGCATACATATCCCCAAAAACACAGAATTTCAGATGTGCAGCAATCCGAAAGCAGCAATACCAATGGCATATATGGAACCATAGTGGCCCTGACAATGGCATGCAGGTGAATAGTCTGTAATAGGCTAGCAATGATAGTGTCCACACAGGGGGACATGGCTACAATCACATAGCAGAAAGTGTGCTACAATACAATATCTGTCCCACTGGTGGGTAAGCTGTAGCCATACCTAATGAGTTGTGTATACAGTTTGTTGAAGCTGATATGGTGGGGGGTGACAGAGATGTGTATTATGAATTGTGGTCACCTTGCTGTATGAGTTGCTCAGACCTGTTTCCATATTTATGTCTTTCAGCCAAGATGTCACATGCCCGGTTGCCCACCTATTCATGAGCAGAGAATGATGTAATGATATCACACTTGATCCAGCACTACCCAGTGCTGTTTGGCAGGGCTGCACATGAGCAGCAGGAGTGGACCGCCCTGTGGAATGACCTAGTCCACAGGGTCAGTGATGTCAGACTGCACAACCACAGTTATGAGCAGGTCCGGCATCATTGTACAGACCTGCTTCACAATGCCCATCAGCATGCTGCTACAGTCCAAGGGGATCACCTCACCACAGGGTGGGCATGCCATCCATCCTCCCCTGACACGTGTGGAGGAGCTCCTGGTCAGCCTCATGGCACCTGCCCATCTGGCCAGCCGTCAAGTTCTGGACACCTTCATGGAGGTGGGTGTCACCCATGCACCAGCTGAGGAGCATGCAAGTAAGGATACAGGGCACATCAGTAGACCACTGTTGTGTATACATCTGCACTGGTACAGGTAGTTCATGCATATCTGACATGTCATAGATATATTGTGTTGCTGCATTGTAGTGATAAACAGATGTCCAGATGTGGTAGTATCGTGGGAATGAGCTGTTGATGTATTGTAATACTGCACCAACCCTATAGCACTGCCACAGGTGTGGCCACTGACATTGCATCTCTCACCCTCTTATGTAGGTCCCTCTGGGATACCACCAAGGCAGTAGCCTGTAGCTTGTGAGTATGTTTTATGTAGATGCTTGCTAACACACCGGCCATGTAGTGGTGATGGTATATTCCATGCACACATCTAACAGACCTACCCTGAATGCATGCTGTACATGTACATGTATTGTTGCTATGAAATACATGGTCTCACAGGGGTGACCATGATGGGATATTGGAAGGGTATGTCAGACACCTGCATGATAGCTAACATCCTGCCATTGCGGAATGTGTCCACAGGGAGCCACATACTGGTGGTAGACATGGCCTACAGTAGGGACATGTTCGGAACAACACCCATATACAGTGCAACACCAGTGCATATACCTACAGGACAATGGCAACTGCTGCAGAGATACACTATGGCATAAGGCATTACAGTAGTCCACATTATCAGCTGGGTCTAGGCTGCAACATGTGGTGTTTAGTGTATGGGACACTGCAAAGTGACACATGTGTATGGCTTATTTGTCATGCCTCTGTGAAAAGGCTGAAGGAGGGGGGTTTCAGCATGACACACCAGTCCACTGCAGCAGGGATCCTAAGGATGCTAGGAATGGCTCTATCTGCACATAGTCAGGTTCAGGACCTGTGGCAGCCATAACCCTACCCACACAGCAATAGTGATGGCAGTGTGTGAACACCATGGGATGTGCATATGAGTAGACCTTGCAATAATGCAGAATAGGGGGACAAGTGTAGGGCAGACTGAACATACACTGGCAAATGCAGATGGCCCATGCTGGCATAGCCTTGCCAGGAGTAGTGACTGCTGTAGTACACACAACAAGAGGTGAGATAAACCATCATGATAAGGGTGTGCACACATATGCCCACACGGTGTGTATGCATTGTGGTCAGCATCTGCACACCTAACACAATCTGTAGACACTGCATGTGAAAGTACAGGACATATGTCACATATCGGGCTCATGTACTGCTAAGATATGTGGTGATGTGGTCCCATGGCAGATCAAGGATGTGTGTGTCAAATCAATAAAGTTGTGTACACCCCCATAGCCATAGTATGCTCTGATGGTTGTCAGTGTAAGAGTATTGGAGTGGCCATACATGGTCTGTTGATGTTGTTAGCTGTAAATCAGGCATCAGGCATTCACCAGTGACAACTGTCCACATATCATCCCAGGTATGTGTTGCTGAAAAACATAAGGGCTGTGAGAAGTAAAGCTGACCTAACTGACACAGTACTACACATTCTGCAATGGGTTGTACACCTGTGACATGTGGTGCACAGTACATGGCAGTGTGCAGAACAGGTGCACAGCAATACTGTGTACATGGGTGCAGTGGTATCCAGGGGAATAGGCATCACCTAGTGACATAGCACATACATCACACACATGTATACTGTTGCTAGCATGGATTAACTATAGCTGAACTGCATGCTGTTCTGTACCATATGTTCTGCATGTTGACAGATGAGTAATAAGAGGACTGTGTGTACTATCATTGTGCAACCTCACGTGTGTGTGTGTGTGTGTGTGTGTGTGTGTGTGTGTGTGTGTGTGTGTGTGTGTGTGTGCGAGTGTGTATGTGTGTGCATCCTGGTGGTTAGTTAGTTTGTCTGCAGGGTCACTCTGGTGAAGTGGAGAGAGGTAGGTGCATGTAGGATGCATGTGTGCATGTGTGTGTTTGTGTGGGTGGCCATGTATGCACATGTGTGATTGTGGGGTGTTCATACAGCTGTACCTCCCTTTGGGATGGTGCAGTACATGGACATGGACTGCCACATTACACACCAGGAATACCTGTCATGTGTGTAATCACAGGACAGCAAATAGTATAATATGGTCGGTAGCATGGAACAGGCATCCAGAGGGAAGGTAGACACCAGGTACACCCTTAATATCGCAGTCAGTAGAGAGGTCACCTACAACCCACGTATGCAGCACTACAGATGCATTGGGGAAGTACTTGTCAACACCAGGGAGTGTATCCAAATATTACAGTTGTCACATGATAGGCAGAAGGAGCAGCATATCTGGCATGTACTGAGCATTACATACACATGGCACACCAGTGCGTGATATTATGGATACAACATAGTAGCCCGCACATATAGGGGCCATGCACATCATGTCTGGACATACAGAAGGTGCATACCGAATGACAGGAGTGAGGCCATGTAAAACCACTACATACAGGTCAGGCAGGTAAAGTAGCAACAGGCCTTGTGTTGTGGCCACTTGTGTGGTCATTTAGAGGACTGAGATGTTACTGAGTGGTATCGATGTGTGTGTGTTACAAATGTGATGCAGGATGGGCTAACACATGGACATATACATGGGACTGTCTGTAAAGCCATGGACAGGTAGGTATTAAGGAGGTGTGTGTGTGTGTGTGTGTGTGTGTGTGTGTGTGTGTGTGTGTGTGCGTGTGTGTGTGTGTGTGTGTGTGTGTGTGTGTGTGTGTGTGTGTACTATTAGGCAATGCTGTACAGGTTTTAAAGTGCATTTATTGTTTTCCCCCACAGGTGGTGAGGTGGGTCAGGGTCCCTCCTGCATGCAATCTGATGTTGGTGTCCATACAGACACCGAAGATGATGATAGTACTGTTGAGGCACAGGTGGGGTTGTCAGTGGCCAACACTGAGCCAACATTTGACATCCCACTTTTAGCCACCCCAACCCCACACACAGTTTCAGTGCCTGCACATATCCCATCACCAGTGGCCATAGCATATGAACAGCTGGCATTTGGTGACAGTGCACAGGGAAGTGTGGTAACCATGCCTACTGTGTGCAGTTGCAGCAGGCATAGCCGGATGTTTGGCATGGCACCACATAGGCGGATGTCCCAGGGTGCTCATGGTAGGGCCACTGGACATCATGCCCCTGGCATAGGCGACATAGCTGGTACCAGCAGGTGCATGTTTCAGGCTATCATGGCGGTGCAGACACATATGGAATGTTACACCAGACAGGGCCTGAGGTTGCAGAGGGCTGCTCTTGCATCTCTAAGTGACAACCTCCGTGAACTGTCGAGTGCCATCGGTGCTTATGCCGAGCACACGGATAGAAGGCATGATAAGATGATGGCCCTCATCTGCAGTGGTGTGTCTGTGCTTCAACGTGTAGTGGGGATGTGGCAATGCCTGAGTGGATGTAGGCCAGCAACACCAGCAGCTGGCAGTCAACATGGACATGCTAGGACACCAAGGGGCTCCTGTAGTGGCAGTAGCAGCCCTGGCAGTGCGGGGGGAGTACTGTCCACACCAAACCACACCACAGCAGGCCACGTGCACGTGGTCCTGGCCAGTCGCTGGAGGGACCTGGTACCAGCGGACAATTGTCATCAGCAGGTGAGAGTAGCACATTGAGGCCTGTACCTGGTCATGCCCGTGGAACCCCTGGAAGGCACATTCCATGTGTCCATGGCCAGAGGCAGTGAACTGCACACCCTGCCAGGTATGGTCTGCAGCTGTCCATAAACACCTGTGTAGGGCGGCCACATGGCAGAAATGTGTGCATGCATACCCACACACTATGCAAACGCACCTAGGGCAACCCCATACCTACACATACCACATCACCTCACCCAGCTCTCCACAGTACACCCCTCACCCACACACGCATGGTGTCAAATGTATGGCCCATCCTCGGCCTCTGGCAAACCAACATCACACCCTGTGCATATGATGATACCTGTGCCACATCCCTGTCATCCATACCATCAACGCAGGGACAGGCTGATATGGTTCTGATGCACACAGTGACTGCACTACAGTGTATCACAGTACTGCAGTGTAACATGTTGTAGAGAGTAGGGTATAGTGCATACATGTCAGGCAGCGTAGCTGTCCAGCAATGGTGCCTTATAGCTGTTAGTAACACTGGTAGGATGTGGTCTCTATAATGTTATCCCATTTGTGTTGTAGGTGTACATGTGTCAGCACTAGGATGCCCCGTGCATATGATGATACCTGTGCCACATCACTGTCAACCATACCATCAATGCAGGGACAGGCTGCTATGGTTCTGATGCACACAGTGACTGCACTACAGTGTACCACAGTAATGCAGTGTAACATGTTGTAGGGAGTAGAGTGTAATGCATATATGGCAGGTAGTGTAGCCATCCAGCAATGATGTCTTATAGCTATTAGTAACACTGGTTGGATGTGGTCTCTATAATGTTATTCATTTGTGTTGCAGGTATACATGTGTCAGCACGAGGATGATCTGCAGTCATATTCCACAATGGGGTATGTCACTGTGGTGACACTATGGCTGTGACATATCTGGGGTACAGTTGAACACATGTCACAGGTTACTAAACCAGTTATTGCCTGTGCCACATGGACGGGTGGCCCGCTGAAGCATGTATACCCTGCAACCTGATGTAGACCCATCCACACACATGCACACTTGGCAACTCTGGGAGTAGACCCCTACCTAGCTATGTAGTGATACTGAAGTGTGTGGCTTACATTGCACACACCAAACAGCATTTAGGGTGAGGTATGTCCCAGGTTACATGTTACATGCAGAACATCCCCAGACATGTACAGTATGCTAATGGGCGATGTGATGGGTATATTTGGACAATACATAGTGTGGCATACCGTCATATACACATTTACAGACAAATAACAGCCAGACACACATACAAGATACCAGGGCCTATCCTGCTAACTAATCTGACTGTGTGTCTAATGTGGTACAGGTAGGCTGCACACATCACACGCATAACTGGCTTGGATTGTGGTAACAGTTACCTGTATAGTTGATGGTGACAGTGGTAACCATAACGTGGTACATGGGACATATACCGGGTGTACTTTGGTGTAATGACAGTGTACACAGCATCCAAATCCCCCAGTGGATATTGTACTCCCCGAAACTCACTATGACACTCTGACATACCCACCATCATACATTGGTCATAACTGCAATACCACCCATAGTATACCCCAATAGTAGTACTACAGGGATATGCATCTCATGCACATGCCACAATCGTAATAGAGTGTTGCATTGTCATGCCTCACCTATGGGCATCAACAACACTATCTATACTACTGTGTGCCAATGGGTATTGTAATAGGAGTATGTGGCCTCAGAATACTGTCCCTACATATATACGAACATGCACACCTAAACACACATGCCAGAACACAATGGGTATCCCATGCCTATCACCCCATTTGTAAAACACTGTTGTACTGGTACTGCAAGGCTCATGTAGCCAGTATGGGGGGGGGGGAGTTAACAGGGTACATGTAATGTCCCATACAGCAGCAGCCACAACTGACTATTGCAATGGGTGTTGCATTGGTTGTGAAGGCCCTCATGGAATTCCCAAGTACAGGTGTTCTAACACACAGACACTGCTATACTCAGTCATGCACACATACACATGTGCCAGTACAGGGGTGCATCCCTGCAGGTGATCATAGCTGTGTACCTAGCTATTGTCCAAGGGGAGATGGGTTGTGTAGTGGTTGTGTGTACAGTGTTATACTGCCACCAGCCAGGTGGCAGTGGACATCTATTGACAGACACTACTGACATGACCCTCAGAGTGTGAATGACATGCATCAGTCAATTCTCCAGGTGCCTCCTGCACATGGCCACTGAAGTGACCAAGTTGACATGTATGTAACATGCATTACAACACATGGTTATTGTTTGTGATGGTGACCTGTACCCAAGCATGTTCGGTTGACTGTGATAGTGTAGTGGAGATACCTGTGGCATGTGGTGCATACAGGGTAACATCTCCTAAATGTGCCACTTCTTACACAGCTGGGCAGACATGTCAGTGTTAATCAAGCTTAGGTTGCCAGTACATATCCCAGCTGGATACCTGCCATCTGCACATCTGTACAGGGACTGACAGTCATTAGCTTGACAAGTAGCTATGCAGTAGCATGAATGTGTTGACAGATAGACATCTGACAACTATATGTATGCTATAACTACATGTCAGAGGCCCTCAGTAACATGTGCTGTACAGACAGTAGTCTACAGTTACATTCCACATGACGGATCATTACCCAGTAAGGGATATATGCTGTGACACAGCTCACACATCAAGGATACAACAGGGATGCCTCAGAGTCCAACTATGCCTGCAGGTGTGCCTGTTGTCAGTACTACATTTAGCACTCTGCTCTTGCCTGGGTAAGCACTGTCAACAGTAGTACTGCCACGATACACTACATGCCAGTGTGACAGCATGTACCCTGGTCTACTAACCCTGTATGTAACACATTCACATAGATAACAGTGCTGTACAGGCCTCATATGCATCTGTGTCCCACACATGACACTCACACCCCTTGCTACAATAATGACAGCACATTGGTGCATGTATAGTAAATGGCATTACATAGACTCATTGCGGATGTCATTACTCTGCTATGTTATCAGACTGGGTGGTGTGACCTGGTTACCAGGGCTAAGCAATGCTAAGCAAGTCTAAACATTAGTGCAATATAACAGCTGAGCTGATTTGTGCACTGGTAAGCAAAGCCTACACTGTGTAAGAGCCCATGTGTTTACCCATAGATTAGCACGTCTTAGCTTCACACATGAACAGGTGTCAGTATCAACACAGTCACACTCTCACAGGGACACACACACATTGACACACATGACATGGCCAGGAATACAACTCATCACTGGTGATACTGCCACAACACATTACTGTGCAGGTATCACATGCACCACAGGGGTTATACAGAGGTTATATGGGCAAAGGGTATGTGGAGGTGACTGACATTGGACAGCATGCTTCAGTATGCCAATGGGGGTTGTAGTGAGTGTGAATGTGATCATACAACACACACACACACACACACACACACACACACACACACACACACAGTGCCAGTACTGACATGCATGGGTGCATTTCTTCATGGGTGTGTAGTAGTCGACTGTGCCAGACAGCTATACAAGGCTAGCTGATGGGTATACCTTGGCATCAGCCCACATGACAATGGTCTACATTGTGGCTCAGGGGTGCAGTTTCTGGATTTGCCCACACAGGTGGGTATTGTACTCACCATCCAGTCACCTGGGTGACTATTGTGTGTGGTCAATGTTGTGCATTGCTTGCCATGTATGTGTTCCTTAGTCCATGACATGGACGGTGTCTGGAATGTGCACACCTCCCACATGCATGTACAGTGACATGTGGAACTGTACCTGAAGTGTCTGGCCCATGTTGTGTACACAGATTATCATCAGATGTGCCAGTCCTGGCCTCATGTGGTGAGAACTGGTAATGGACAGCAGGTTTACCATGCACTACATTGATAGTATGATACCGTCATTCCTTGGTGTCAGTGGCATCTCTCAATACAGGGCATGTTTTCAGGCATGGTATGTCCTTTGTGGGTCACATTTGATGGCACCACAGGTGTTGCAGGTGTCCAGTGGGGAACATGGGGAAGGTGCACTGTTGGCATTTATGTGCCTATTGGACAGATGAACAGGGAGCCATGCCCTCTGTAGCCTACTGCAATCACACCATAGTTACTATCAGTGGAAATATGCAGGGTACTACCAACATAGCAGATGTTGCCTAGGCAAGTGTGCGTGTGTATGAGACATGGGTTGAGAGTGTTCACTGGGTAATACTACAGTTGCTAACTTTGATGTCACATGTATGGGTATGGATTTGCACCCCAGCCTCTCAGCTATTTCACATCTGTTATCCCTGTACAGTGGACATTGTGATACATACTAGGGCCACCATATAAGAAATTAGCAAAACCTGCTCCGCATTGAGCACAGGAGTTACACACTCACCACCACCTATGATACGAGTTACAAACACAGACACACACCTGTCATGTCTGGGATTAGAACTCCTACCTAACTAGTTTATTACACTACAGAGTTCTAAGACGTGCCACAGACATTACTGGAGTACTTCTTCCCCAAAGGTGTATTTCACATTGGATGACATCAGCAGGATTGCCAAAGTAGGGCATTCAAATTGTAGTGTGTCTGTGGCTAGGCTAAAATGCATTGCTCCCTACACAGACATTGACACACACACAAAACATCCACAACCGACCTGTGCGGGTATAGAACCCCTACCAGAGTTCTATATCACATTACAGCATGAAGCTGTTATAGGATGCACCACGGGGATTCTGGAGTACATCTTCCCCAAAGGTGTATTTCACAATGAATGACATCAGCAGGATTGCAAAAGTAGGGCATTTGAATTGTAGTGAGTGTGGCTAGGCTAAAATGCATTGCTCCCTATACAGACACTGAAACACACACATAACATCCACAACCAACATATGTGGGAATAGAACCGCTACCAGAGTTCTATATCACACTATGGCATGAAGCTGCTATAGGACGCACCACGGAGATTACTGGAGTACTCCTTCCCCAAAGCTGTATTTCACAATGAATGACATCAGCAGGATTGCCAAAGTAGGGCATTTGACTTGTAGTGAGTGTGGATAGGCTAAAATGCATTGCTCCTTACACTGACATTAAAACATGCAAACACTCTTGTCATGTCTGGGATTAGATATCCTACTTAACTAGTTAATCACACTACAGCAGTACGCAGTTACAGGACATGCCATGGAGATTACTGGGCTACACCTTTCCGAAAGGTGTATTTCACAGTGTATGACATTAGCAGCCTTGCCATAGTAGGGCATTTGGATTGTAATGAGTGTGACTTGCCTAAAAAGGCATTGCTCTCTACACAGACGGTGACACACACACACACACACACACACACACACACACACACACACACACACACACACACACACACACACACACACAAAGTTGCCATGTCTGGGAGTAGAACTCCTACCTAACTAGTTTATTACACTACAGCAGTATGCAGGTGTAGGACGCGCCACGGAGATTACTAGGCTACAGCTTTCCAAAAGGTGTATTTCATAGTGTATGACATCAGCAGCCTTGACAAAGAAGGGCATTTGAATTGTAGTGAGTGTGACTAGCCTAAAAAGAATTGCTCTCTACGCAGACAGAGACACACACATATGCCATGTCTGGGATTAGAACTCCTATCTAACTAGTTCATTACACTATAGCAGTACACAGTTACAGGATGCACCATGGAGATTACTGGCCTTCACTTTTCACAAGGGTGTATTTCAAAGTGGATGACCTCAGCAGGTTTGTCATAGTATGGCTATGGGAAGGGCAGTGTGTGTGCATGGGTCATAACCCATTCATCTAGAGGTTGTCGCACCACAAGTGGGCACATGTAGGGTTATATTCCACAGGTACATGTATACAGCTGCTAGATGACTACTTCCTTGTACAGTCATGTAGCACAGCTAGCACTTGCACCACATAGTCCGTCATGCTGATAGATACCAGTGGCTAAGGTCTACAGTGAGTGACATCCAAACCTCATGTTGTTGTAGCCATTTGGCTGTGTGGTGGGTGTAACAGGCCTCATAATGAATGGCCCCTTGTGACAGTCACTCTCTTCCACAAATCTGTGTACGTCTACTTTTGGCTTATAGTGTGCTGTCCTTGGATATATGCCTGTATTCCTATCCAGTGTGTGTGCAAAGTGTGAGTGCTACATACTGAGGAGTGTCTGCACTAACATCTGAAAATGCCAGATATGTCTGGTCCACTGTTGATTGCAGACATGGCCTTCATTTGTTTAAGTGTGTGAGCATGCCTAGTATGCCCTTCTGTATTGAATGTGTGGATCGATTCCAGGTAGTTTGTACTGCAGTGTAGACCTTTGTGTTTTACAAGTACAGGTAGCATACTGTTTCTGCAGGGTATCCATCAATTATTTGGCAATATGGGGACAAACTGTGCAGGGGATAGTGTGCACTGTAGGTGATTGCGTCTGTGCTGCTTCAGCTGCATGGTATTGCTGTTAACAGAGATATTTAGACATGTGTACTGTTTACACCGTGATGTTTTCTGTCCTCATGTACTGTCAGGTGGACATTCTTGCTCACAGTGATGACTTGGGGGACAAGGATGACTACAGCTGTGCCCGATATTGTGGGCAGACACCTACGTATTCATGGTAAGTTATGCAATTCTGGAGGGGGAGCTGCAGATACTTGGTGCTGGGTTTGTGTATCCAGTTCAGCAACTTGGTACAGTGCTGGCAGAGGATCCCATACTTGTCTGCCCATCAACATGGCAGTATGGCCTTATATTACTATGGCAATGCCTCACAACTATACAGATTTGCGCATGTTAGCCAGAGGCAAGGGCCATGGCTCAGAACATTTACTCTATTGTGGTGTACGGGGAGGTGTGTAGCCACCCATTTATGTGTTTGCAGCCAGGGATAGTGTGCACACAGCTTGCTGTCGGACCATGTACATTCCATGCTACCCATGCTCCCACATCCCCCTCTGTTATTCTAACCTCTTCCATTCATTATGCATACATTCTCTGATATTTTCCCTAAGAGTATCACCACGTCACAGGTGTGTTAATGTTGGACCACAGTTCATGCAGTGGGGCATGGTGGACATGTTACTGTGGTTTGTCCACATGGCCTTGCATATGGCTTACATAGAGTGTGTTATGTTGTTATTTGGGTGTCCATAACATAACATGCATTGGCAGTACATGTGAGACACAGGCCTTTGGCAGGCACCTGTGGGGCATTAGGTGTTGATGCAGGCCAGATGTGGCAGGCCGTTACATTTTGTCAGTCCTACAGTCCCAGACCACCATACAGTATATTCCCCTGGGGTGACAGGGTAGATGTGATAGTTGTTCATGCCAATACCTTCTATCAGTCTTGATCAGGTGGTGTGGATACTGGCAGGGTGTTACCTACAGCTAGAGACACACCTGCTTGGGACACCTGCACTGCATGCTGCAGTCTTCCGCTATTGCCATATACAAGTGGGGTCTTACTGTACCCATTCCCTACAGCAAGGATATTGCCAGAGAGGTTCCTGTGGGTGGTGTTTGCGTGGCTGGGTGAATGTGTGCTATGGACACTGCTTGCATCTGACACACAGATATGCATGGGGCATTACAGTTATGCTGGCATGTGCAGGTACATCGGCTGATTCCAAATACATCAGTCCTACCTCCTTTGTGATCTGCAGGTGTTCAGGCAGACATCACCGGTATCCCCTACTACAGGTCCTGTTACTGTGATGCATACCTATATGTACAAATCCAAGGGTGTCACCATTTCACAATGACACAAAATATAATGTATGTCTGGGGTACTTTACCCTCTGTACTGCTTGTATATCTAGCCCAGCAGCCATGCCATGTCAGTCTCTCAGATGGTGACACATATTACCACCATACATTTAGAATGGCTAACTGCTAGCATGTGTTATACTGGTGGGGATTGTCTTTGGCACTGCAGTCGTGAGGGCTTGCCCCTGTTATCAGCAGTAGTGGGCAATGGCCACCAGGTCTTACCTCAACATGCATACATACTGTCCACTCACACATTATGAAACACACACCATCCTAACACATGCAGACCTTCATATTGTGCAAATGCTACAACCTATCCTGCTACCTTGGCCACCTCTGGCCATCTGTGCTCCACTCGTATTATACCTATTCATACATGTTACTACATTTCTACACAGGGTGGGGGGGGCACACCTGAGTGTCACTACATTTCTACACTGGATTGGGGGAAGGGGCAGACCTGTCTGTTTTCTCATGTCTACATCGGCTTGGGGCACTCCTAACTGTTACTACATTTCTACATAGGATTGTGGGGGGGGGACACCTGACTGTTTTTACATGTCTACACAGGATTGGGGGGCACACCTGACTGTTACTACATTTCTACACAGGATTGGGGGGGGGCACACCTGACTGTTTTACATGTCTACATGGGAGTGGGGGGGGGCACACCTGACTGTTACTACATTTTTACATAGGGTTGTGGGGGACACACCTGACTGTTTTTACATTTCTACACAGGATTGGGGGGCACACCTGACTGTTACTACATTTCTACACAGGATTGGGGGGGCAAACCTGACTGTTTCTACATATCTACACATGATTGGGGGGGGGGGGCACACCTTTCTGTTTCTACATATCTACATAGGATGGGAGGGGCACACCTGGCACATGCACACATTTGCTATGACTATACTGGTATGTCAGGTACTCCATTTCATTCTGTATTCTAACTAATCATACTGAGTAGAGGCATATCAGTGCACTACAGGTCTTAGCTTTGGTTGCCCTACATATTAGTGTCTGACTTCCTACCCTTCATAACTAACATCTCACAGCCTGACCTGCTGTAGTCTGTCTGTGTAGGCCTGGTGGGGAGGTTACCCATAGGCATCATTCAGAGGCCATAGCACAGGTTCTGTTTGGGTTTATCTACACCTCTCCTGCTGGCTGAGATTGTTGTTGGGTATGTGATCCTCCCTGACTGGCATGTGTGAGTCATATGGACACACATGTCACACAGCACATTTCTTGCAGTGGGTTTTGTCACCCTGTGTAGTACTGGCTGCTATGGTGACTCCAGTATGCGTTACAGATGTCATGGTGCCACTATGTGTGTCTCCTATCTGCTGCCATAACATTCAGCCACCCAATTCCCTTGCATGCTCACATCCATACCATAGATGCAAGTAATGACACATTCTACTCCATTTGGAAATTGGTAGGTTGATTGACTTACCTTGTGGGTGTGCCAGGATTGAGGATGGTGCTGGAAGGCTGCCTATGTCGGATGCACATAGTACACTCCCTACACATGGTTGAGCACAGGTAGTGTCATGTCTGGCATCCCTTTTACTGTATGTGCGAGTCAGAGAGAGGTGTCATTCCCTGGGTCCCTATTGTGTCAGTGTATGTGCTATGCGTTGTCTCTTTGCCACGGCCTGGGCATACTGGGCATGCCTCCATCTGCCTACTGGGACAGGCTCAGGTTGTTCCTCCTCTGAGTCACTCTGTGCCTGTGCAGGCCTTGGCATTGGTGGGGGGCTGTGTGGCCCTGCCCCGTGCTGTTCCTGCTGCAGCTGTTTCCACAGGATCATATTGTGTAGCCTGGCACATACAATAGTAATTTGGGTACATGTAGCTGGTGAGTACTGCAAGGCTTCACCGGATGTGTCCAGACAACAGAACTGTGACTTGAGCATCCCAAACACATGCTCTATTATAAGTCTGGTCTGTGTGTGTGCCTCTTTATGGCGTTCTTGTTCAGGTGTCTGTGCATTTCTAATGGGTGGCATCAGCCACGGGTCCAGTGTGCAACCATCATCCCCCACTAGGTGACCATAGGGGATGTCCCCATTGGGAAATCTCTGGTACAGATGTGTCAGATGCCAAATGTGGGAATCGTGATAGCTTCCAGGGCAGCCAGCACACACATTCGTTATAATGCACTGGGCATCGCACACGACCTGGCAGTTGATGAAGGGGAGGCCCCTGCAGTTGACGTAGGCCCTACCCTGATCACCGGGTGGTGCTTTGATGCATATGTGCGTGCAGTCTAAAGCACCCACTACCTCAGGGTATTCTGCTGTTTGGTGGAAGAGATGCATATTGCTGGTCAACACCTCACGGGTGTTGAGGAAATATATGTCCTCACTGGCATGTGCTGACATGTCTTCCAGGAACTGGTGGAATACTCTGGATGTTGATGCCTGTGAGATCCCCATGATATCCCCAGTTGAGCTTTGGAAGGTACCTGTGGCTAGTATTCTTAGGCCTACACATACCTTGGTATCCACTGGGATGGGTTCCCCTCGGTCAGTTCAGTGTGTCAGGCATGGTCGGCACAGCTCAATAATTTGCTGTAGGAGGTCCATGTCCACCCTATAGCGCTCCACTATCTCCAGCTCCTGTAGCCCCTGGTAGGTTACCCTGGGTCTGTACACTCTTCTCTGTCTCCTCATTGTGGGTTGTTCGGCAGCATTCACATCCTCACCACCCTCAGCCTCTTGCACATGTTGTTCTGTGTTGCCTGCTGCAGCCCCTCTCATTTTGTAGTTTTGTTTGTTAAAAGTTCCCCACTTGTATACACCGGTGATGTAGAGTATAGGAAAAACCAGAGGGAAAGGTCTTTGCTTAGTTTATAGTAGTGTTCTGGGCTGGGCTGGTCTGGTGCCTGTGTAATTGGCTGATTCTGATACATTTCACCTGCCAGCTATGCTAGTTCTCCTTGATTACCTTCCTACTGCTGTTTTCCCTTCCCATTGCCTTCCTGTTTAAGCCCAGGGGTGTGCCTCGCAAGCAGAGTGCTCAAATGTGCACAGTGCTGCTATTTCCTGGTTTAAGTTTTTTTCTTCCTTTAAATACCAGTGCGTGGTGCGCACACCCACTTAGGCAATTTAAAGAGTGCTAGGCAGATTCAGACACACCCCCATGCTTAGCTGTGCTAAGCTAGGAGCAAACTCGAGCCACAGGGCTCCAATCCATTTACAGTATGCCTGACACACACCCCGATGATGTTAGCTAGCTCCTAGGCTTACACCAAGCTATTCCTACTCTTACACTGTTGGGACCTGACTAGCATGCTGGGGAAAACTGGGATTCACTATCATTCCCCTCATTTGCATAGGATTGCCTGCTAATGCATAGTTACACGTCTCACACTGAGCTTCTCCCCTTAGCAACCACTTCTCACTGGCCATGTTGTCTTCTGCCTGCCATTGACTTTCATGGCAGAATAGTGATTTAGTTAGAATGCTTATTTTAGGTTTATTTTATTATTTCCCCCCCCGATCCCGTTAGCACTCCAATGCCCTACGCTTAAACCTCCGAGATCGGCAAAAAAAAAAAATAGATTTTTTTAAATTTTTTTGGGTGTTTGCAATGCCAATGACCTTATACTTGGCCATTGGCATGCTTCCTGACTGATATGCAGCCTTTATTTGGAGCTGTCACAGCTCCATTTTGGATTTTGCAGAAATGTACTCGGTTACTAACCGAGTACATTTCTACAGATTGCACTAGTCCTGCACAGCCGGTTTCAAGCTTCCTGGATCACAAATTCACCTAATTTGCATGGATTTCTTCTGCAAATGCGGTGATTTGCATACAGGGTCTTAGTCCGTGCAGGACTAGTGCAGGAGCGCTCGTGCATGCCCCTGCAGGCTGTTCCTGGATCATATGGCAGACATATTGCCTGCTACAGCTCCTGCACTAATCCTGCACACCGTGGAAGGCATGCAGACTCTGGGGGAAACTCTTGATAGCGTAGAGCATGCTCCACCTCCCTCTTTCTCTCTCTTTCTCTCTACTGCACAATCTTGTTAAACTCAGGAAACCTAGTTACTATAAAACTTTTTAAGGCCTTGTATTTCAAACCCTTTTAATAAAGTATGGTGTTATACTTTTAATTTCCATACCTAAAATTACTGCAAATGTTATCTATTGTCTCCTGTCTGTTCTATGTTTTCCTATAGATCGTTCAGTAATATGTCCTTTTTTTTTCTATGCATCTTGTTATTTGTATGTATTATTATTGTGGTGTTACTTTTTTTCTCCCCTGGCCCTTCACTGAAAAGGGGCCTTAGATGGCCCAGACAGACTGTCCTTGTAAACAAGGCAACAAACAAATAAATAAATAAATACATACATAAATAAATAAGTAACATTATCATATGTCAATTTTATACTTTACAGTATGCTATGTCATAAATAACTTAATTTCTTGTGTACTATATCACCCGCTTAGAAATGCATCCAGCTGAATTGTATTTCAGTGACTGAAAAGAGAGTATGGACCACATCACTTACCTGTGTAACAAACAAACATAATAACAAAGAAACAAGCAAGCAAATAAATGAACTCTGGAAGACCAGAATATATAAATGGATACAGAATAGGGTTTATCTGTTGCATAAAATGCATACATCTATGCAAGACATGACCAAACCAGATCTCATATAGTGGAAATACATGTCTGCCATTTAGTATTTATTTATTTACTTTTTCAGAGGGGACAGAGTGACATAATAGTTTTGCTAGTGCTTCTCATACATTTTTAGAGAACACAGTTTTTCTGACACAGCAATAGTTACAAGTTAGTAGTGCTTGTTGTGGCAAGTATTCATTTTGCATGCCGTTTTTCTTGTACTGTGATGAGTAAGTAAGGATGCTGCTATTACAAAAAGTACTTTTTAGATGTCAGGCTTCATTTCAAGTCAGTGTTACCAGTGTGTGTGTGTGTGTGTGTGTGTGTGTGTGTGTGTGTGTGTGTGTGTGTGTGTGTGTGTGTGTGTGTGTGAGTGTGTGTGTGTGTGTGTGTGTGTGTCTCACTGATGATCCCGTTATTTCTATTTGCATGTGCTCGATTACTTGTGAGTGACTGGCATGAAACAGCTGGAAAGGACATCAACAAGGTGCTATGGCATGCACTAATATGGAGTGTTGTCACTTTTTCTTTGGCACTCTCATGTCTCATAACTGAGCGATTACAAATTTTGTAAAGTTGATGGAGCTTTAGGTTAACAGAATATGGGACTGGGTACAGTGCACATGTGCTACATCGACTCTTATAGGTTCATAGGTTCATAGGTTCATAGGTAGGTACTAGGCTATCGGCCCTAGGGCCTATACACACAAGCCAAAAAGGTACCCTGGCCTTTGCCATCCAAGAAAATAATTTTCTTGTGCCACTGTCGAGCAGAGCCACAGAAGTAATCCCTGTGGTGAATTTCCTGTTTCCCATCCAATCATCAAGATTTTTCTTGGAGTGCTAATGAGGAACTTTGTTTGCTATAGATAGGTAGTTTATTCTAGAGTATGGGAAGTCTATGGGACAGGAATCTATCCCTCTGGCATGTTCTGTTTATTGTGGTGACAAGGGTTAGGTCCTTAGAGCATGTAGCTCGGAGGGATTGGAATTTCTTTAAGTGGAGCATGTCCAACAGCTCTGGGTTTGACAAAGCTTTGTATGTTAGGCAGTGATCACCTTGCGACGGAGTAAAGCTGGAGTTTTTTGAAATGGTCTGTGAAGGGCATCTGTTTGAGACCAGTAATCCTCTTTGTGAGGTATTTCTGCGGCCTTTCCAGTTGTTGTAGATGTCTTGTGAGGTACATACCAAAAGGTGCCTTGTACTCTATAATGGGTCTAATGAGTGATGAGTAGAGGGGAACAATGACCTCTTTTTTTCTGGATGAGAAACCTTAAGTGATGAGGTGGGCCATGTAGAAGGATTTCCTGACTACTGTGGCGATGTGATTATCAGAGGAGAGACTACTGTCCACCTGTGTCCCAAGATCTCTTTATCACACGTTTGGTGTTAAGTATACTACTTCCTATGTTGTAGTTCATGGGTACAGAGTTTTTACCAAAGGGGATGACAATGCACTTTTTGACATTGAGCTTGAGGCCATGGTTTTGACACCAGGCATCTGTCTCAGTGAGGCCCTTTTGTAGGATGGACATATCGTTAGGAATTTTGATTATGGCTCCTAGTTTTCAGTCATCTGCGAACTTCATTAGCCAAAGACCTTCTGTGTTAGCCTGTACTTCAGAGAAGTAGATACCAAACAGGAAAGGACCCAGGACTGAACCCTGTGGTACTCCACTTGTCACTGGTCTGAAGTCGGATTTGGAGTCTGCTACTTTCACAGTGTGGGTTGTGTCAGTGAGCCATTTGGCAACCCATCTTGTGACATAGGGATTTATACGTAGTTTAGTGAGTTTATCTATAATTCCAGAGTGGGGGATGGTGTCAAAAGCCTTGGCAAGATCTAGATAGGCTGTGTGAACCACCTTAGTCTACGGCTTTGGTGACTGCTTCAAAGAAGCCTATCAGGTTTAGGAGACATGATCTGCCTTTTACAAACCTGAACTGGGTGGGGTCCAGAGTTTGGAGATTACCAATGTCTTTGTTTATAAGTTCCATGATGATACATTCCATGGCCTTGCAGACCAGGCTCATAAGGCTAATGGGATGGTAGTTCCTGGGATCTGTGGTGGCTCTCCCCTTGTGGAGTGGGATAACCGTCACTGTGCGCCATTCAGCGGGCACAAAGCCTCAGGTGAGGCTATGATTGAACATGGTACTTAGGTGGGGTGCCAGTTTGTTTTTAGTTCGTGTAGAATGCAGCCTGGGATGTTGTCTGCTTCCATGGATGCTGTGTTCATGGCTTTGGAGAGTGTGTTTTTTACCTGTGCAGTCATGATTACAGGAACTTTGCATTCTTCCGGTATAGAGATGGGCTCTTTAGGGGGTGGGGGGGGGGGGGTAAAGTTAGCACTGAACCTATCTGCCAGGATGTTGGCAATATCAGTTGGCTCTGTATATTTAGTGCCATTGTGCTGTAACTCAGAGCAGATCTGAGTGTTGCCATTGAGATTCTTGACATAGCTGTAGAATGCTTTGTGGTTGTCTTTAGAATCAGTGGCGATTTTGTTTTCATAACTAGCTTTGAAGGATTTTATCAGGGATCGCAGCTTCTTACTGAGGCTGACCAGGGAGCTTCTCCACTCATGGGATTTTACTCTCTTTTGCAACAGTTTTTTCCTTCTGTTGTACAGTTTGTTTATGGCAGGGGACCACCAGATTGGCTTCCTTTTTTTGGAGGATAGCGTCTTGGCTCTGTAAGGGATAGCACGATCCATGCACTCGTGTAAGTGCTTATAAAGTGCAATTGTATAGGATTCAGTAGTCATAACTGTATTGTCCATCTGCATGGGTGTCATGAAGTTCACCACTTATGTATTAAGAAGCATGATTACCAGTTTACAAGCAGACAATTTACCAGATTACAAGCAAGTATTGCCAGTTTCCATATCTCACTGCAGTACAGGTAATGTAAAAGAAAGGGATCATGGTCCGCTTTATTTATTTATTTATTTGCATTTCTTTACTGGGATAGTCCACTGGGCAAGAACCCATTTTCAGTGAGGCCCAAGGAGAAAAGATCTACAAGTAACAAGAAAACAAGACATACAGTGGGTACATAACAACAGCATAACATAAAGCAAGTACGTTTGATATGAATACATTGGAAGAGTATATACAGTAAAGTATAACAAAGTGAAAACAATCAGAGTGAGTTAATTACAGGGCTATAAATCATTTTCATTAAATGAGGTGCCCTTCATGTCTCTTGTTAACTCCGTTCTCTCATAGAGCTTAACATATGAAGGGAAATGCGCTTCTTGAAAGTGTTTATGAAGCCAAATTGGTATTCTGATACACTGTAATAGTGTAATGCCATTAGACCAAACTGACGGTTTAGTTATGCTAATTACATTATTATATGACAGGAGCAACTGAAGCAGGAAATTCTATACATACAGGTAGGAGAAATTGTTAGAAGTGGCAATATATTGCAAAACATGCATTTTTAATGCAGAAACTGGCAGAGTCTATGCTACTGCTTCATGACCAGGTATATATAATTATTAGCAGGATATACCAAGCCTGTACATTATTAAAAGACAGCATTATATTTATATGTGTTATGCTGCCATTCACCAGTGTTGAAGATTTAATTCTGAGGCAATGATAATAGAGTAGATCTCTATCACAATGAGTATAGATCATAAACCATACCAGTTTATAAACTATTGTTAATGTGTATGCTGATACAATCATTTTAATTGCATATATTTCAGTTCTTATGTTTTGTGTGGTATTTTCAAGAAGAAACTAATTTCTACCTTTCAGTCAAATACATGTGCAGATTAGCTGTACTGAGAATTGAAATACATTAAGGATTGTATGGGGCAAACCAAGAGTGGTATTTTTTTTGTGAAATAATGCATTTCATGTTCTACCTTTGAAACACGGTAATATTTTTCCTTATTTGTATGGCATTTTGTGTTGCATGAGATCAAAGATTCATTGTGATGATATGCCCTTGTGTTAGTTACCATTTGATCTCGTATAGAAGGATGAAGTAAACAATAATAAAAAAAAAGAAGAAGGAGAAAGAACTGGAATTGAAAAAGCTTTTGAAGTCTATTTCTCTCCAATCAATGTAACAAACATGTAAGGCAGTATGGTTTGATCTCCTTCTCTGTAATGTGTGTTTTTATATATGTGAAATATCTGACAGTGAGGCTTCGCACTCTTAACATGTAGAAAGCTTAACAGCAACAAAAGGAATACATCTCAGCAAATAGAGTCATGTTACAAAGAAATTAAAATAGTTCAATAAACAAACGAACATCCAAACCGTTAAAAATTGTTAATTAATTGTGATATTTGATTGGGCTGGGTTAGTGATGTTTTTTAAATGCTGTATTTAAATATGAGAAAGTTTTATATAATGATGGCACATTGATGAAGGTTTTCCTGAAAGCTTTGTGTTTTGCTATTAAGTTGTTGAAGTATTAAAATATTTTTAATAGTTTGAAAGTCTGTTGTTTTATTGAACATGTAGAAAGCTTAACCATGTGACTTTCATGTTTATTTATATTTTCTTGATTGTCTTAGCACTCCATTTATAGAGGGGATGCAGGAAAAAAAGCCCCTATTATGAACAAGTGGGTTTGCAAATATTAATGTTTACCAACTAATATACAAAGAGAAAGCATATTTAAATATTGCATAAATGCCCATAACCCAATGTATTTGAAGTAATATAAATATATTAGCAGAATAATAGTGACAGCAAATTCACATGGTGAAAGTAATACCTATAGTGCAGTGAAGCAAAACTGAATGTACATAATACAACCTGGCACGATTGTCTGAGCTATATAACTCTTTCTGTCCCTAAACTGTTCAAATATCTGACAAGTCTTAACATTTCCTTCAGATGACACTGACATGTTTTATAGCACTGAAGCACTGCTGCTTCTTAGAATGCCAAAAAGCTTGTTATTGGAAAATTCAACATTCAAGACATTTGAATAAGTTAGCAAAATAAGTGATGTAAACTACAATGCATAATGGATATTACCTCTGTATGCTTAATGAGAAAAATCTAGTATGTTTCTACCTTTCAGAGAAAGACAGAATGGCATATTCTAATGCAGATATCTCACATATTAGGGATATCAAGAATTGCTATCTCCCTACCTAGAATCATTGGAACATAATAATATAATAACGTACAAACAAATGCAGAGGAGGTTAGCAGTGTAGAGTTTTGTAGGTAAAATAAGTCATGAGATGTTTTCACTTGGTGTGATACTACAAGGTTTAGAGAGACTCTAGTACAATATTTCCATGAGTGGTATACTGAAATGAAAAGCTGTAATGTATACTAACCTGGTACATTAGACATAGTATGCATTATAAGCTGTAAGGTGTACTAACTTGGTACATTAGATACAGTATATGTTACAAGCTGTAATGTATACTAACTTGGTAGATTAGATGCAAAATGCATTACAAGCTCCAATGTATACTAACCTGGTACATTAGATACAGTATGTGTTACAAGCTGTAATGTATACTAACCTAGTAGATTAGATACAGTGTGCATTACAAGCTGTAATGTACACTAACCTGGTAGATTAGATACAGTGTGCATTAGAAGTTGTAATTTGTACAAACCTGGTAGATTAAGATAATGTGTGCATTACAAGCTGTAATGTGGACTAACCTGGTAGATTAGATACAGTACGCGTTACAAGCTGTAATGTATACTAACCTGGTAGATTAGCTACAGTATGCATTACAAGCTGTAATGTGTACTGACCTGGTAGATTAGATACAGTATGCATTACAAGTTGAAATATATACTAACCTGGTAGATTAGATGCGGTATGCATTACAAACTGTAATGTATACTAACCTGGTAGATTAGATACTGTATGTGCCACAGGCTGTAAGGTGTACTGACCTGGTAACTTAGATACAATATGTGTTACAATCTGCAATGTATATTATGTGTATTTCTGGCAAGTAAGGCTTAATACAGATGCAGATCCAGTTATGAATGAGAGAGAAAATTTGAAAGTAGTTTTATATAATAGGGTTAAAACACTGGCAATGTATTATGTCATGTGATTTTTTTAACCATTTATATGCAGTGTTTTTTGTGATGCAACCAGGTCTGAAGAAGTTCTATATGAATGAAAGAGCTTACTGGTTGTTTGTTATTTTGTTTCATTAAAAGTGTGGTTTTATATTGCCATATTGTCGTTTGTTTTTTATTTAATTTGGAATACAACTTTTTCAAGAAGTTTGAAGTTTTAAATTAGAGGTTATGACTTTTACTTATGGCAATTCTTTGTCTCAGCCCAGCATGTTTTCGCAACAGCAACATAATTCCAGTTTTCTGGTTGTACCGTCTGGTTTTATGTTACATGATACTCTGAATAATTTGCTGCTGGACAATGGTAAAGGTGTTGTAGAGTAAGTTGGCCTTGATAAATCACCAAAAGGGGCAAGTTCTGTGTCTGTGTCTGGCTTTGGAACTGTTCCTAAGAGAAATTATATTAGATTTGACAACAAAGCACCGAAGAGTAATGTTGTACAAACAGATAAATTGCTTGGTGATTGTTTATCGCATCCAGTGAATCCGTTTGTCACAGAAAGATGAGCCCCTTTGTTGAGCAAATCAGATAGCAATCCCATTTATATGAGTAAGATCAACTTACTTGAGAATAATTTATTGAAAATTAAAAGACTTCAATGGGAAATTCACTTTTTTGATGGATCTTTAGCAGTAAAAAGAGTCCCAAGAGGGCTCAGGGTGCACAATATGCCAGCTGGTGAATTAGCTTCTGATGAAGTGCTGATTACATGGAAAGTGCTGAATGAAAGTGTGGGTATACACTATGTTCCGCTATTACTTGAAGACGCGAAGTACAAGCTGGCTAATTTGAATGACAGTGTGGTCAGTTTGTATAATTCACTGAAAAAGAAGATTTCTCCACCTAATTTTGAATCTAGGGTAGAAATGATACAAACGAAGCTTAACAAAGAGAGTGAAATGCAGCAGAAATGGAAACTTAAGAAATTCCATCGTGATGAGGTTGACTATCAAAGGGGACTGTATCACAATTAGACTGTGTCCGAAGCAGCGAGTAATAATATGGACAACAATGTCGAGAATGACCAGGAAACTGAGACTAGAGCAGCTAAAAGAATTAGAACGGATGAGGGGCATTCTCCTGATGATATAAATAATAAAGCTAGTGTCTGTTCAAGTAATGGACATAATAAGCAGGTTTTTCAGCGTGTCAATGTGTATCAAGATGGAGACACAGGTTCAAGAACCTGGGCGCAAGTAGCAGCAAGGAAAACATTTTCCGGTTGGAAAAAACAGCCATGGGCACAGAAAAAGCAGTGGTATGGACAAAAAAAAAAGTTTTTCAACAACAACAAAAATGTCAGGAAGAATGCCTATATAAGCATGAACGAGCATTGCTGTTGTCAGAAAGCAGCCAAGTTTTACAAGACTCACAACGAAAGGGCATACAGAGATCAGCAGCGCAACTGTTAAATAAAGATACATTAAATTTGAAATTTAAGATAGTTACTCTATCTTCTTTGGTTTTAAACTCAGAGCAAATTAATGTTCTGAGTAAAGGTTTGAATTTTGTGCCATCTTCTAGGGCTAACATTGTTTCCATGAATAATGCTTTGAGAGACTTTGTGCGTAAAATTAATTTAAAATGTTTTTTTCATGGTACTGTTTGTCAACAAGTTTGTTTTAAAAAGCCCAGCATTTTTAATCCTCCTTTAAGGCCTGTGTTTGAGGCATTTATATTAATGTGAAAAAGAAGTGAGAGACTTGTTAGCTTGTAAAAGTGAAAATGCTTTCTATAATATGTCTATTAAAGAATAAAAATGCCTTAAAGGTGCTTATGTAAAATAAAGATGTTTATATTACTAAAGCAGATAAAGGTAACACTGTGGTAGTCATGGGCTATGGTTTTTACAAGAAAAGTATTTTAGAGATTTTAACAGATGCTAGTTTTTATTGTGAAGTCAGTTGGAGTGAAATTAATAAGGCTTATAACTTTATTGATTCACTAATTGAAGAATGGGTGGTTGAAGGAAGAATCAGCAATGAATTGGCTGATTATTTTAGTGTTAAGAAGTCAAGATTGGGGAGGTTTTTTGGCCTTCCCAAAATTCATAAGAATTTGGATAAACCAAGTTTTAGGCCTATAGTGGCTAATGGTGGGAGCAAAGCTGAGTCCATGGCTATATTTGTTGATAAATGTTTGCAAAGAGGAGTTATTATAGCTCAATTGTATATTAAGGATTCATTTGATTTTATGCAAAGTGTAAAAAGTATTTCTGCAGGAAAGGATACATGGTTGGTAACTGCAGATGTGTGTTCTTTATATACTGGAATTCCTGATGGTGAAGGAATTGAAAGAGTAACAGACATTTTGAGAGGTTGTTCAGGTTTTGCTGCTGATGAAATGAGTTTGTTATCTGAATTATTGGATGTGATATTATCTGATAATTATTTTACTTTTGATAATAGATTTTATAAGCAATGCAAATGCATGGCTATGGGGGAAGCTATGGCCCCCAGTTATGCTAATTTCTTCATAACAAGTTGGGAGAGACATATCTTGAATTCTAGATTTGCTGATTATTTTTACAAACGTTTTATTAATGATTTGTTTTTTTATGGGTGGGTTCTGAAATAGAACTACATAATGTTTGTGAATATTTACATTCTGATTTTGGTTATTTGATGTTTTCTTTTAATAGCAATAAATTGAGCATAAATTACCTGGCTCTTACAGTATATAAGAAATATGATAAAAGTTTAGTGAAAATATATAAAAAAGATGTTCAGAGTAATAGTTATCTGGAGTACGGTAGTATGCATGGCGTAAAACTGAAAAATAATATAGTCCATAGCCAATTTGATAGAATAAATAGGCTTACTGATGAAGATGATTATTTTTTAGAAGAGTGTGAAGTTTTGAAAAATAAATTTTTGATAAGAGGTTATCCCATTAAGGTCATAGATGAAGCTATGACCAAGACTTTAGTTATTAGAAAAGGGGGGGATTCCTTATGATATGAATATTATTAAGCTGAATTTAGATTTTTAATTTGTGTTGTATATTAGATAATTCAGTGGATTTAGTTAGTATAAAGAAGGTCATCAATAATAACTGGAAATTTAAAAAAAAATGTTCAGGATAAATTGATAGGTGAGAGACTAGTTTTTGTTATTAAGTGAGGGAAAAGTATGAAAAATGATTTTGAAACTAAGAGATATGATGATATTTCTATTTATAATGGGATGTCTAGCTATGATTATTGTAATTATTGTAAGTATGTGTACTCAGGTAACCATGTAACTGTGAGTGCTAGGAATTATACTATTAATATACGGGGTAATTATAATTGTAATTCTAAATTTGTTGTTTATCTAATATTATCTATTTCTTGTCAGGGATTTTATATAGGTAGAACTGTGCGCAGTTTCCATCGTAGAATTTATGAACATCTTAGGGCTGCTGATAGACTAAATTTATTGAATGCCCTAGCAAGACATATTGTGGATGGTCATAATAATATCAAAGTGGAGTTTAGATTTACTATAATTGATCAAGTCTTTGATGCAGAAAAAAGATGTGATGCAGAAGATGATTTAAATTGGAAGGAATATTCCTGGCAAGAAAGGCTTAATACAGATGCAGATCCAGGTATGAATGAGAGAGAAAAGTTTAAAGTAGTTTTATATAAGAAAGGGTTAAAGCATTGGTAGTGTATTATGTCATGTGATTTTGAAAACCATTTATATGTAGTGTTTTTTGTGATGCAACCAGGTCTGAAGAAGTTCTATATGAACGAAAGCGCTTACTGGTTGTTTGTCATTTTGTTTCATTAAAAGTATGGTTTTATATTGCCGTACTGTTTTGTTTTTTTATTAGATACAGTATGCGTTACAAGTTATAATTTCTACGACCCTGGATGTTTAAGATACAGGGTGTATTACAAGCTGTAATGTGTACTAACCTGGTAAATTAGATACAGTATGTGTTACAAGCTGTAATGTATACTAACCTGGCAGATTAGATACAGTACGCGTTACAAGCTGTAATGTGTACTAACATGGTAGATTAGATACAGTGTGCATTATAAACTGTAATGTATACTAACCTGGTAGATTCAATACAGTATGCGTAACAAGCTGTAATGTATACTAACCTGGTAGATTAGATACAGTATGCGTAACAAGCTGTAATGTGTACTAACCTGGTAAATTAGATACAGTATGCGTTACAAACTCTAATGTATACTAACTTGGTAGGCTAGATAAAGTATGCATTACAAGCTGTAATGTGTACTAACCTGGCAGATAAAAAACAGTATGCATTACAAGCTATAAGGTGTACTAACCTGGTACATTAGACACAGTATGCCTTACAAGATGTAATGTGGAGTAACCTGGTAGATTAGATAGAGTATGCATTACAAGCTGTAATATATACTAACCTAGTAGATTAGATACTGTATGTGCTACAGGCTGTAAGGTGTAGTGACCTGGTAGATTAGATACAGTATGTGTTACAAGCTGTAATGTATACTAACTTGGTACATTACATACAGTATGCATTAGAAGTTGAAATATATACTAACCTGGTAGATTAGATGCAGTATGCAATACACGCTGTAATGTATACTAACCTGGTAGATTAGATACTGTATGTGTTACAAGCTGTAAGGTGTACTGACCTGTTAACATAGATGCAGTGTGCGTTACAAGCTGTAATGTATACTAATCTGGTAGATTAGATACTGTTTGTGTTACAAGCTGTAAGGTGTACTGACCTGTTAACATAGATACAGTGTGCGTTACAAGCTGTAATTTATACTAACCTGGTAGATTAGATACAGTGTGCTTTACAAGCTGTAATATATACTAACCTGGTAGATTAGATACAGTGTGCATTAAAAACTGTAATGTATACTAACCTGGTAGATTAGATACAGTGTGCATTACAAGCTGTAATGTATACTGACGTGGTAGATTCGATACAGTGTGCGCTACAAGCTGTAATGTATAATAACCTGGTAGATTAGATACAGTATGCATTACAAGCTGTAATGTATACTAAACTGGTAGATTAGATAGAGTGTGTGTTACAAGCTGTAATGTATATAGACCTGGTAGATTAGGTACTGTATGTGTTACAAGCTGTAAGGTATACTGACCTGGTAGATTAGATACAGTATGAGTTGCATGCTGTAATGTATACTAACCTGGTAGATTAGATACAGTGTGCGTTACAAGCTGTAATATATACTAACCTGGTAAATTAGATACAGAATGCATTACAAGCTGTAATGTATACTAACCTGGTAGATTAGATACAGTGTGCATTACAAGTTGTAATGTACAACAAAGTGGTAGATTAGATACAGTATGCATTACAAGCTGTAATGTATACTAATCTTGTAGATTAGATACAGCGTGTGTTGCAAGCTGTAATGTATACTGACCTGGTAGATTAGATACAGCATGCATTACAAGCTGCAATGTATACTAAACTGGTAGACTAGATATAGTATACATTACAAGCTGTAATATATCCTAACCTGGTAGATTAGATGTAGTATGCGCTACAAGCTGTAATATAAACTAACCTGGTAGATTAGATACTGCAAGTGTTACAAGCTGTAAGGTGTACTGACCTGGTAGATTAGATACAGTGTGTGTTATAAGCTGTAATGTATACTAACCTGATAGATGAGATACACTGAGAGTTAGAAGCTGTAATGTATACTAACCTGGTAGAGTAGATACAGTATGCGTTACAAGATGTAATAAATACTAACCTGGTAGATTAGATACTGTATCTGTGTTACAAGCTATAAGGTGTACCGACCTGGTAGATTAGATACAGTGTGCTTTAGAGGCTGTAATGTAAACTAACATGGTAGATTAGCTACAGTATGCACTACAAGCTGTAATGTATACCAACCTGGTAGATTAGCTACAGTGTGCGTTACCAGCTGCAATGTATACTAACCTGGTAGATTAGATAAAGTATGCATTACAAGCTGTAATGTATACTAACCTGGTAGATTAAATACAGTGTGCGTTAAAAGGTGTAATATATACTGATATGGTAGATTAGATACAGAATGCATTGCAAGCTGTAATGTATACTGACCTGGTAGACTAGATACAGTGTGCGTTACAATCTGTAATGTATACTAACCTGGTAGATTAGATACAGTATGCATTACAAGCTGTAATGTATACTAACCTGGCAGATTAGATACAGTGTACATTACTTGCTGTAATGTATACTGTTCTGGTAGATTAGATACAGAAGGCATTAGAAGCTATATGGTATACTGACCTGGTAGATTAGATACAGTATGCATTACAAGTTGTATTATATACTAACCTGATAGATTAGATACAGTATGCGTTACAAGCTCTAATATATACTAACCTGGTAGATTAGATACAGTATGCATTAAAAGCTGTAATAAATACTAACCTGGTAGATTAGATATAGTATGCGTTACACGCTCTAATATATACTAACCTGGTAGATTAGATACAGTATGCATTAAAAGCTGTAATAAATACTAACCTGGTAGATTAGATACTGTATCTGTGTTACAAGGTTTAAGGTGTACTGACCTGGTAGATTAGATAGAGTGTGCATTACAAGCTGTAATGTATATTAACCTGGTAGATTAGCTACTGTATCTGTGTTACAAGGTTTAATGTGTACTGACCTGGTAGATTAGATAGAGTGTGCATTACAAGCTTAACTCTTCCTGATGACACAGCTTCTCTCTCCTTTAACTTACAACCAGTTTCTACCTCCTACATTCGTACCCTATTAAAAAAACTGAAACCGTCCACCCTAGCGGCCGATCGCCTCCCAGCGGAATACCTACAAATGTCGTCTGATGTCATTGCCTATCCTATATCAATCCTGATTAATAGATCCATTACTGAGGCCACCGTCCCCCCCATTTGGAAAATTTCATACATCATTCCACTTCACAAGGGAGGCTCCTCCACAGAAACATCTAACTATAGACCCATCGCAATATTGTCTCCAATAGCTAAAATTATGGAACGGTGTGTTCACAAACAACTCCTACGCTACCTTACCCTCAATAATCTACTGTCTATAACCCAGCATGGCTTCCGCCCCCATCACAGTACTACCACTGCCCTCCTCTCCTTTGTAGACTCAGTCAATAGTAACCGTAACAAAAAACTAACATCCTCTGCTCTCTTTCTTGACCTATCGAAAGCTTTCGATATGGTTAACCACCAGCTACTACTATATACCCTACAAACCCTCCATCTTGACAACTTGGCCCTAAGCTGGTTTAAGGATTACCTCGCTGGCAGGCAACAAGCAGTCCAATGGCAAAATAGTCTATCTCACCTGCTCTCAAACAATATCGGTGTTCCACAGGGCTCCATACTTGGTCCCCTTCTTTTCTCTATTTTCATAAATGATCTGCACACAGTTATCCCCACAGCCACCTGCATTCAATATGCAGATGACTCAACCCTGATATGCTCCGATCTGTCTCTTCAGAATCTCCAAGCAGCTACCCAACAATGTTTTGCCAAAGTTGAACAATGGTTCTCTGACCGGAAACTCATACTCAACCCGACTAAAACCAAGTTACTTCTATTTTTCCCCACGCCCACCACTTCCCTACCCCAAGAACCACCACCTGATAATCCCAGGACCTTTTTTGTGGAATCCTCTAATGGCACCATCATTGAGCCCGTCCCCCATACCAAACTACTAGGTGTCACTATTGACCACAAGCTTAAATTCGACATGCACATTGCTCAAACTATTAAGTCAGTTAACAAGAAACTTAGCTCCATGTACAAAATCAAGAACTTTCTTACCCCGCATGCTAAATTAACCATTGCTCGTACCCATCTCCTTTCCACCCTACTATATGCCTCACCAATACTATCATTCCTCATCAAACGTGAGCTTAATAACCTCTCTACCACCTACCATCATATTGCCAGATTCGTAACAGCTACATCCTATCGTACCCACCATTGCCTCAACCTCAAGAAACTTGGCTGGTTGGAACTGCCCAATCTGCTTAAACTAAACCAACTCTCCGAAGCATTCAAAATAATCAATCAACCAGAGAAAACCCCCTCGCTGACCAAAATCCTGACCCCCTACACCAACTTAAGTAGCCTTCGATCCTCAAACAGTATTCAGATATTAACCATCAAATCTAATAACATGGGCGGCGATGCTCTTTATGCTAACTCCATTAGAAAGCAATGGAATTCCCTTCCCAACAACCTCAGGCTCCTGACCTCACTCAATCTATTCAAAACTAATCTCAGAGAATTACTTAAGTCTCAATGGTTATGCCCATGTTCCAACCCTGATTAATTCCCACAGGTTTATTAGTATCTAATTTCTGTTCTACCTCTCAAGTTTTATCTAGTATCTTACTATCTCCTCAGGTATCTATGTCATATGGCCATCTCAACAAATGTTTACCAAACTATCAGCTTGTATATTTAGATGTTGTTATTGTTTGATTTTATATTAATGTAATTTCTTGTATCTAATTGTAAAGTTATACTTCTGTTAATTGTGGGAGCTTTTCTCCCCGGGCCTCTACTGAAAAAGGACATGTACCCAGCTAGACTAGCCCGGTCAACAAATGTAAAATAAATAAAAATAAAATAAAATAAAATAACCTGGTAGATTAGCTACAGTATGCACTACAAGCTGTAAAATATACTAACCTGGTAGATTAGATACAGTGTGTGTTACAAGCAGTAATTTATACTAACCTGCTAGATTAGCTACAGCGTGCGTTACAAGCTGTAATGCGTATTGACCTGGTAGATTAGATACAGTTTTCATTACAAGCTGCAATGTATTCTAACCTGCTAGGTTAGATAATGTATGCATTACAAGCGTAATATATACTAACCTGGTAGATTAGATACAGTCTGTGTTACAAGCTGTAATGTATACTAACCTGGTAGATTAGATACAGTGTGCGTTACAAGCTGTAATGTATACTAACCTGGTAGATTAGATACAGGATGCAGTATAAGCTGTAATGTATACTGACCTAGTAGATTAGATACAGTGTGCATTACAAACTGTAATGTATACTAATACGGTAGATTAGATACAGTATGCATTACAAACTGTAATGTATACTAACCTGGTAGATTAGATACAGTATGCATTACAAGCTGTATTGTGTACTAATCTGGTAGATTAGATACAGTATGCACTTCAAGTTGTACTATATACCAACCTGGTAGATTAGATACTGTATATGTGTTGAAGCTATAAGGTGTACTGACCAGGTAGATTAGATACAGTGTGCATTAAAATTTGTAATGTGTACTTAGCTGGTAGATTAGATAGAGTATGTGTTACAAGCTGTAATGCATACAGACCTGGTAGATTAGATACAGTATGCATTACAAGTTGTAATGGATATTGACCTGGTAGATTAGATGCAGTATGTATTACGAGATTGTAATGTGCACTGACCTGGTAGAGTAGATACAGCATGCATTACAAGCTGAAATATATACTAATCTGGTAGATTAGATGGAGAATGCATTACAAGCTGTAATGTATACTAACCCGGCAGATTAGATACAGTGTGCATTACAAGATGTAATGTATATTAAAGTGGTCGATTAAATATAGTATGCATTACAAGCTGTAAAGTGCACTAACTTGGTAGATTAGATACAGTGTGCTTTACAAGCTATGATGTATACTGACCTGGTAGATTAGATATAATATGCATTACACGCTGTAATGTACACTAACCTGGTAGACTAGCTAGATTATGCATTACAAGTTGTAATGTATACTAACCTGGTAGATTAGATGCCATTATGTGTTACAAGCTGTAATACATACAAACCTGGTAGATTAGATACTGCATGTGTTACAAGCTGTAAGGTGTACTGACCTGGTAGATTAGATACAGTGTGCATTACTAGTTGTAATGTATACTAACCTGGTAGATTATGTAATGTATGCATTACAAGATGCAATGTGTAATACTCTTGTAGATTAGATACAGTGTGTGTTAAAATCTCTAATGTATACTAACCTGGTAGATTATATATAGTGTCCGTTACAAGCTGTAATGTATACTAACCTGCTAGATTAGATACAGTATGCATTACAAGCTGTATCTAATCTAGCAGGTTAGATACAGTATGCATTACAAGCTGTTATGTACATTAACCTGTTAGATTAGATACAGTGTGCTTTAGAAGCTGTTACGTATACTAACTTGGTATATTAGCTACATCATGCACTACAGGCTGAAATGCATACCAACCTGGTACATTGGATACAGTGTGCATTACAAGCTGTAATGTATACTGACCTGGTAGATTAGGTACTGTATGTGTTACAAGCTGTAAAGTGTACTGACTGGGAAGATTAGATACAGTATGCGTTACAAGCTGTAATGTATACTAACCTGGTAGATTAGATACAGGGTGCGTTACAAGCTGTAATGTATACTAATCTGGTAGATTAGATACAGAATGCTTTACACTCTGTAATGTATACTAACCTGCTAGATTAGATACAGTATGCATTACAATCTGTAATATATACTAAACTGGTAGACTAGATACAGTATGCATTACAAGCTATAATGTATACTAACCTGATAGATTAGATACAGCGAGTGTTACAAGTTGTAATGTATACTGTCCTAGCAGATTAGATACAGTATGCATTACAAGCTGTAATGCATACTAAACTGGTAGACTAGATACAGTATGCATTACAAGCTGTAATCTATACTAACCTGGTTGATTAGATGTAGTATGCGCTACAAGCTGTAATATAAACTATCCTGGTAGATTAGATACTACACATGTTACAAGCTGTAAGGTGTACTGACCTGGTAGATTAGATACAGTATGCATTACCTGCTGTAATGTATACTAATCTGGTAGACTAGATATGGTATGTATTACAAGCTGTAATATATACGAACCTGGTAGATTCCATACAGTGTGTGCTATAAGCTGTAATGTATACTAACCTGGTAGATGAGATACACTGTGGGTTACAAGCTGTAATGTACACTAACCTGGTACATTAGATGCAGTTTGCATTACAAGCTGTAATAAATACTAACCTGGCGGATTAGATACTGTATCTGTGTTACAAGCTATAAGGTGTACCGGCCTGGTAGATTAGATACAGTGTGCTTTAGAAGCTGTAATGTATACTAACCTGGTAGATTAGCTGCAGTATGCACTACAAGCTGTAATGCACACCAACCTGGTAGATTAGCTACATTGTGCATTATCGGCTGTAATGTATACTAACCTGGTAGATTAGATAAAGTTTGCATTACAAGCTGTAATGTATACTAACCTGGCAGATTATATACAGTATGTGTTACAAGCTCTAATATGTACTAACCTAGTAGATTAGATACAGTATGCATTACAAGCTGTAATAAATACTATCCTTGTAGATTAGATACTTTATCTGTGTTATAAGATATAAAGTGTACTGACCTGGTAGATTAGATAGCGTGTGCTTTAGAAGCTGTAATGCATGTTAACCTGGTAGATTTGATTCAGTATGCACTACAAGCTGTAACGTAAACTAACCTGGTAGATTAGATATAATGTGCCTTACAAGGTGTAATGTATACTGACCGGGTAGATTAGATACAGTATGCATTACAAGCTTTAATGTATAATGACCTGGTAGATTAGAAACAGTATGCGTTACAAGTTGTAATGTATATTGACCTGGTAGATTAGATACAGAATGCATTACAAGCTGTAATGTATACTGATCTGGTACAATAGAGAGAGTATCCCTTACAAGCTGTATTGTATACTAACCTGGCAGATAAGATACAGTATGCCTTACAAGCTCTACTATATACTAACCTGGTAGATTAGATACTGTATGCGTTACAAGTTGTAATGTATATTAATCTTGTAAATTAGATACAGTATGCATTATACGCTGTAATGTGCAATTACCTGGTAGAGTAGATACAGTATGCATTACAAACTGAGATATATACTAATCTGGTTGATTAGATGCAGTATGAATTACAAGCTATAATATATACTAACCTGGTCGATTAGGTACTGCATGTGTTACAAGCTGTAATGTATACTAAAATGTTAGATTAGATACAGTATGTATTACAAGCTTTAACATAAACTAACCTGGTAGATTAGATACAGTGTGCATTACAAGCTATAACGTATACTGACCTGGTAGGTTAGATATAGTATGCTTTACAAGATGTAATTTATACTACCTTGGTAGATTAGATACAGTATGCATTACAAACTGTAATGCTTACTAACCTGGTAGAATAGATGCCGTAGTTGTTACAAGCTGTAATATATACTAACCTGGTAGATTAGATATCGCATACATTACAAGCTGTAAGGTGTACTGACATGGTAGATTAGATACAGTGTGAGTTACAAGCTGTAATGTATACTAACCTGATAGATTTGATGCAGAATGCATTACAAGGTGTGATGTAAACTAATCTGGTAGATTAGATAATGCATGCATTACAAGATGTAATGTATACTAACCTGGTAGATTAGCTACAATGTGTGTTATAAACTGTAATGTATACTAAACTGGTAGATTAGATACAGTGTGTGTAGAAGTTGTAATGTACACTAACCTGGTAGATTAGATACAGTGTGCATTACAAGCTGTAATGTATACTAACCTGGTAGATTTGATACAGTATGTAGTACACGCTGTAATGTACATTAACCTAGTAGAGTATATGCAGTATGCTTTAAAAGCTGTAATGTATACTAACCTGGTAGATTAGATACAGTGTGCATTACAAGGTGTAATGTATACTAACCTGTTAGATTAGACACAGTATGCATTACAAGCTGTAATGTGTACTGACCTGGTAGATTAGATACATTGTACATTACAAGCTGTAATATATACTAACCTGGTCGATTAGATACAGTATGCATTACAAACTGTAATATATACCAACCTGGTAGATTAGATACTGTATACGTGTTACAAGCTATAAGGTGTATTGACCTGGCAGACTAGATACAGTGTGCATTACAAGCTGTAATGTGTACTAACCTGGTAGATTAGATAGAGTATGTGGTACAAGCTGTAATGTATACATACCTGGTAGATTAGATACAATATGCATTACAAGCTGAAATGTGCACTGACCTGGTAGAGTAGATACATTATGCATTACAAGCTGAAATATTTACTAATCTGGTCGATTAGATGCAGTATGCAATACAAGCTGTAATGTATACTAACCTGGTAGATTAGGTACTGTATGTGTTACAAGCTGTAAGGTATACTGCTCTGGTAGGTTATATACAGTGAGTGTTACAAGCTGTAATGTATACTAATCTGGTAGATTAGATTCAGAATGCATTACAAGCTGTAATGTACACTAACCTGGCAGATTAGATACAGTGTGTGTTACAAGCTGTAATGTATACTAAAGTGTTAGATTAGATACGGTATGCATTCCAAGATGTAATGTACACTAAACAAGTAAATTAGGTGCAGTATGTGTTATAAGGTGTAATGTGTACTAACTTGGTAGACTATATACACTATGTCTTACAAGCTATAATGCATACTAACTTGGTAGTTTAGATAAAGTATGCATTACAAGCTGTAATGTGCACTAACCTGGTAAAGTAGATACAGTATGCATTACAAGCTGTAATGTGTACTGACCTGGTACATTAGAGATAGTATGTGTTACAAGTTGTAATTTGTACAAACCTGGTAGATTAAATTACAGTGTGCATTACAAGCTGTAATGTGTACTAACCTGGAGGATTAGATACAGTATGTGTTACAAGCTGCTATGTATATTAACCTGGTAGATTAGATACCATGTGCGTTACAAGCTGTAAAGTATACTAACCTCATAGATTAGATACAGTATGCATTACAAGTTGTAATGTATACTAACCTGGTAGATTAGATACACAGTCCCCGGGATTCATGAACCTTGCGCCAGGTGCACGCATAGCGTAGGCGTTATAACGCCAAATATGGCCGCCGAGCGATTCGGGTACGATTCAATTCCATGTGCAGTACCGGCATACGCCAAATCTGCGCAGCCCCCGGCGTAGGTATGCTAAACACCCTATGTGCGGTGTGTCACCATGCAAATGAAGGCATATAGCGATTCACAAAGTGGTGCAGGCGTAGCATAAGCCCACGGCAATTTAAACCAAAAAAAAAGGTTTACATTTCCACAAACATAACATCCGATTAATGGAAGAGTGTCAGACCCAGGTATCACACTGTTAACATATGCCAATGGCGAAATACACAGACAATGGCAAAAGAAAACATGCACAACACATAAATAACAACTTAAATGGCATGTCCACAGTAACTCACATCAGAACCGCAGGACATGTGTGCGGAAGGTGCAACATAATGAAATAATATAACAATGTTATAAAACAGCATCATAATAGACATCAGGTTCACAGCATAATACACCATGGTATGCATGGAACGCCACAACCACGGTGCAAGGGTTGCCAAGGACTTGTGGCAGTCTTCGGCGTGGTAACTATGAATTAGTAGTCAATGCCATGCAAATGAGGCAGATAATACTGAATCGCAAATTCCCCGCCGGAGTAAGGTTGTACCGAACGGCGCAGCGGTAATACACCGAGGAGTGGCTCAGAGGGAATACATGACATCTGCAGAGGGGTGTGCCACCGTAGCAGTAAGCACATTGGAGCACAGCAAACCTGGGCTGTACATCGCAAATCAAAGCTGCAGGACCAGGGTGTGGGGTAATAGTTTAGCTGAGACCACACAATGCGCGCAAAAGTGCATGTGTACGAGGGTGACAACGTTCCCGGAACCTAGTCATGTGACGCACGCCCCACAAACAATATCGGAAACAGGAAGGTGATGTGAAGAATATAAGGAAATGCGGAAGAAGTGTAATTGGAGTACTAATGAGCAATCAACACTAATCAACCCACGAAGGCCAATCGGCGGCAGCTGACAACTCTGCATGCAGAAACCTGCAAAACGGGATAGGGGAGGCATATGAATACAAAGAAAGTAGGGGAGGTAGCAGATTGCAAAGATAGAAGACCTGACACAGCAGAGCAAAGCAGACAGGCAGCACAACGGCAGTAGCACACAAAATGCATGATATGCCATGTCCATGAAAGTACAAATGACAGTGCTCTGCAGGATGCATGCCAGAAAATGGTAAGTGCAACGTGCAGAAATAGTAAGGGAAGGTCGAAAGGTAATCCATGGCAGGCAAGAGTAATGCAACACCAAAGGCAACACCGTTGTAGTTCCATCGGTAAAACATGGAAGATAACCCTTAGATATGGCCGTACAAACACACCCTATGACATCATCGGTGTGCACAGCACAATAGTATAAAGTGTGAATGCACACAACACACAGCCGTGTATTCCCAAATGCCGCACCATAGGTGTAAACACACTGGGAACTTTTAAAATGTACATGTTGTGTGCTGCCGTAGCTGTGATCCATCAGCATGTGTTAGAGACTGACGGTGTTGTGGAGGAGGATACCGACAACCACCGCAGGCCTCAGAGGAGAAGGAGAGTGTTCAGACCAAGGGTAACCTACCAGGGGCTACATGACCTGGAGATAGTAGAGCATTACAGGGTGGACAGGGACATGTTACAGCAAATAGTGGAGCTGTGCCGGCCACGCCTGAGAACAAGAAACAACAGAGGGGAACCCATCCCAATGGACACAAAGGTATGTGCAAGCTTGTGAATACTGGCCACAGGTACCTTTCAAAGGCCAACTGGAGATATAATGGGTATCTCACAGGCATCAACATCCAGGATACTACACCAGTTCCTGGATGCTTTGTTACCACATGCCAATGAGCATATATACTTCCCCAGATCTCAGTAGGATTTGGCTAGCAATATGCGCCACTTCCACCGTGTGGCACAATACCTGGAGGTACTGGGTGCGATAGACTGTATGCACATACAAATCAAGTCACCACCTGGCGAGCAGGGTAGACGCTATATAAACCACAAGGGATTCCACTCCATCAATTGCCAGGTAGTGTGCAATGCCCAGGGTATTATCATGGATGTGTGTGCTGGCAGCCCTGGAAGTTACCACGACTCCCATATCTGGCATGCCTCACAGCTGTATCAGGTATTTGTCAGGGGGAACATCCCACAAGGCCATCTCGTGGGGGATGCTGGCTATGCACTGGAGCCGTGGATGATGACTCCCATCAGAAATGCACACACACATGCAAGAACGCCATAATGAGGCACATGCACAAACCAGAATAATCATAGAGCGTGTGTTCGGGATGCTGAAATCACAGTTCCGGTGCTTGGATACATCTGGTGGAGCCTTGCAGTACTCTCCAGGCACATGTGCCCACATATTCATAGTATGTGCCATGCTACATAATATGATCCTGCGGAAGCAGCTGCTGCAGGGACATAATGGTGAAGGGCCACAAAGCCCACCACAATTGCCAAGGCCAGTCCAGGCACAGAGGGTTCCAGACCAGGAACACACTGTGCCAGCCCCAGTAGGCAGATGGAGGCGTACCCAATATGCCTACACCTTGGCAAAGCGGGAACATATAGCACATACTCTGACAGCATAGGCCCCATGGACTGACACCTCCCCACCTGCATACACAGTGAAATGGACGGCACACAAACATGACCACCTGTAAAGTGTAATGTATGGGTGGCCTTATGTGTGACTCCAACATAGGCAGCCCCCAAACACTGTAAACCCAACAGCCAGTGGAACATGTAACGCCAACACCTGAACAGTACGTGAGTCCTACAGCATATGGCGTTGCTGTGTGCCTGCCACGTTCGCTGCAAGATGTATACATATATATATATATATATATATATATATATATATATATATATATATATATATATATATATATATATATATATATATATATATATATATATATATATATATATATATTATATATATATAGATAAATATGTACACATATACATATATATAATACAGATAAGACAGGGAATTAAAAGGATATAAGGTGACTGAGATGTATCCCGCGATATCTGTACATAGTATACATAGTGCAACGACAATCTGAACATCCGGGAGGTTCAAAATAAGAGGATACCGCCAACCATGGAACGTGTAACATACCGATATGCATAACCGCGAGGCTGAAAGACCGACAGAACACAGTACTGTAACAGTACATGCGCATGTAATAGTATGATGATATGAAGGGAGAGGTAGACACCGCCGCCGGTTTTGTGGTCCACGTAAGTACTGTGTGCAACCGTCCCCGTGAGTGCTGTAGTATGTGTACGTGTGCACTGAGGGTGCCGTGTGCGTCGCTGTGTGAGTGTAATGTGTGTGTGTCTGCAACATGTGTATGTTGGTGCCAAGTTAGAGGCAGAGCAGAATATTAGGTGTAGGCATATGGTAAACTAGCCTCAGGCATATGTTCACTACTAGTCCCAGAGTAGTAGTGACAGCCCCACCCTGGCTAGGTGTGTCGTGACATAGAACGATACAAAGTGAATATGTCCCAGATGGTAGCACAGGAATATTCCCCATAAGAAATGGAAAGGACATATGTAATAGTCATGCCTGTATGTACGACACTGATATGTTACATGCAATATGATACATTGGCAAAGTCACACAGCAATAGGTATGTATCGCGGAAATATGTATGTGCTACCCCAGTACTGACCGTGGCCACGTGTTGGCCCGTAAACACGGCTGTGTGTTCTACAAGTGTCAAACAATCAATTCCCATCTGAATATGTGGCAACCACTGGCAAACAGGCTATCCCAACAACAGGACCACAATGACTGCAAATATTTGGGACAGAATGACAAGGGATAGTTGTCACGTACACATAACCGCTAATATACCACAGATGTTACGGATGTATACATGCATCAAGCTCACCTGCAGGCGATACCGACACCACATGACAAAAGCCCAACCTACAATCCCATAACAAAAGACTATTAACTGTTAACTCTCCAAGTAGGGATGGAGCACACAGACAACTATACTGGTTATGTAGAGATGCAAGGTCCACAAACCGTATCCGTGACGTACAACCACCGATATCCCCCACTGTAGATAATAAAAGAATACAAACCGTAATAGCAGCACAAACATACAGTCAGTCAATGACATCTGCATAACCACAACATATCGCGTGGGAGACACAATTAAAGGTGGATGCATAATTGCATGCGTTGTATAAATGCAAACAATAGCCATGTTACAGTTTTGAATGCAATACTCCGTTATCATTCGTCGGCAGGACAGGTACACCCACATGTTGAACCAAATACTACACCTGTCACACACAATCCACGGGTGACTTGAATGCAGAATATACTTGTCCCTATGCATAGCAGATGCAGTTACACATAACATAAGACAATACAGACCATCTCCATGAAGGTAGGGCAAATATCCAATGCCCAGGTGGAGAATCCAATTATACCCCAGTATCGACGTGTAATTACCGAATGGAGTAGATGCACAGGTGATATGCACGTAATTACTCATGTACACATAGCCGCTGATATACCACAGAAGTTACAGGGGTATACATGCAGCAAGGCCACCTGCAGACGATATCGGAACCAATTAACAACAGCCCAACCTACACTCCCATAACAAAAGACTATTAACTGTTACCTCTCCAAGTAGGGATGGAGCACACAGACAACTATACTGTCTATGTAGAGATGCAAGGCCCACAACCCGTATCCGTCACATACAACCACCGATATCCCCCACCGTAGATATTAAAGGAATGCAAACCATAATAGCAGCACAAACATACAGTCAGTCAATGACATCTGCATAACCACAACATATCGCGTGGGAGACACAATTAAAGGCGGATGCATACTTGCATGCATTGTATAAAGGAATACAACAGCCATGTTACAGTTTTGAATGCAATACTCCGTTATCATTCATCGGCAGGACAGGTACACCCACATGTCGAACCAAATACTACACCTGTCACACACAATCCACGGGTGACATGACTTCAAAATATACTTGTCGCTACGCATAGCAGTCGCAGTTACACATAACATAACACAATACAGACCATCTCCACGAAGGTAGGGCAAATAGCCAAAGCCCAGGTGGAGAATCCAATTATACCCCAGTATCGACACGTAATTTCCGAATGGAGTAGATGCACAGGTGATATGCACGTAATTACTCACTGAGGAACAACAATTGGTGGGATCAATCCACATGTTGCAGGTATCGACGTATATAAGGATGACTCTCAGGATATTCAAACCGTATGCTCATACCGAAACAGCATTGTACTACCGAAAACGAAAGGAAACGGAAAAACGATACACGGAACGAAACACCAACAAGGTATGTAGAACACACGATATGTAAGGTTGTGTAATGCATGATCTGTATTAATAAGCTGTACTGTATGTGAATGGTGGTTGTAATTAATTACACTTGTCCGTAATGCAGAAAGTGGTGAAAGGTAGTTATGTAGTGATATCTTTCTGAGCATACCAACGCTTGTAGACACCGTGTGTACAGCAGTGGGACATCATGTACACAGCGGAGACACCACAAGGGATGCCACAGGAGGGCATTAAAGAGAACAATGCCATACCACATGCTGTTGCTGGCAGTGGATGTCCAACAAGGAAGTGCCATAGCAGGGGATAGTACATGTATGTATACTGTCACAGCACGCATGTGTATGAGCATATACCGTTGATGTCATATGTAAGGTGTGGCCGATGTGCAAGTATGCCCTGCATTAGGGGATACTATGTGAAATATGTGTAATGTAAAGTTGTCTAGGTAGATATGACAGATATCATACACAGTATCACAGGCATATCATGCATAACACAGGTATCGCCTATTGGTATGTACAATAACAGGATACATATGGCCTGTAGGTATGGGACAGAGTAGTAGCATGATAGCTAGTCTAAATGGAAGGGACACCAAGTAACCATGCCCAAAGGACTTGTAGTAGCTGCACAGGTGCACAGTGGGCAACAATGCAGTCTGGCAGGTCCATGTGTAAGCACATGTGCAGTGTACACAGTAGTGTCACCTCTCCATGGTAGTGTCCTGTGAATGGCAGAGGCAGGTGTCAACTGCACCTCTACACAGTACTGTTGCTGTGGTGGTACCAGGACTACGAGTCACTCAAACAGCAAGGGAGGTATCACATGAACAGTGCTACTGTGTGTCCCTGCGGGATGTACACAGGACCTATGTTCCACAGCATGGTGTGTGTTGTGTTTGTGGAAGTAACACAGAAGCCCAGCCCATGCAGTGTGGTGTGTGTGCACATATCCAGGAGCATTTCGTTCACACTGCCCACCGCAGATGTCATGTATGAGGAGTATATGCATCACTAATGTGGAGGACATGGGCCGTGTCAGAGCAGAAGACACCCCTGAGTATGTGGTATGCAGATGTGTACAGATGTGTTGTCCTTATGTCAGCCGCATATGTAAACTGTCTGAGCCCAGTAAACATCGTGGCATGTCAATGTTGTGCCATGTAAAGCTGTAGCTGTTGTTGAAGGTACACCATAAATGTGGTATTGTACCCTTGACTGTGTGTAGATGTGTGTAGTTCACAGGTACAATGGCTACCTATGTACCAGCATCACACACAGTACAGATAGGTGTGGCCTTGCAGAAGGATATCCATGCCACAGTGGAATACGGTAACCACAGGACTGTGTGTGGCATATGTGTGTACTGCAACCATGTACAATGTGATATGTATGTACGGGACCACTATCCATGTGATAGTCAGTGGGTGAATGTTGTTATGCAAAGGTGATGTGCATGCACCATGTGTCATGCATCCTGATGCCATGATACTCATATGAAGTATCCACCACACTGACATCCATATGGTTGGTATCAGTATGAGCTGGTGGAGCAATAATGGCACTTGGTATGTAGGTGTGGGAAATCTAGGCATGGACAGTACTCTGTGACAGCATGTTCTGTATGTAAGCATATAGTGAACATGAGTGGCCCTATGACTGAGGACTGTGTAATGCAATATGTACCTGACATGTAGTAGGTACTATGGTATGCTGGCACCACTGTGTGTACTGTCCATGAGCCACATAGCATAACATCCTGAGACACAGGGTATGATGTGCAGGTGGATGTGTATATTGTCAATACCAGAATGTGGAATGGTGCTGAAAGGCAATGTGAGGACAACGTATGATGTGTCGGCCTCCGTACCATCCTCAACTGCCCATGCAACTGTATGACAGGTGGCCAACATGTGTATGTGCCTTGCTGTGGCATACACAAGCCCAACATGGGTGTTAGGAAAGGACTGGAGGCCATCAATGTGTGTGGGAATCACGTTCCTGAGGATGTGCCCCATTGCCATGCAGAATGGTCCAGTCATGGGTGTATGACTATAGTCCCACTCGTGCAATGCAGTGCCACCTGTGTGTAGTGCGATAAATGCCGTTGTGTGGCAGTCAGGGTCCACAATGTCCGACAAAAGGCTAGCAGTGAATATAGTGGCCTGGTGCGGAGACATATACCGAACCGGTTGGTGGGACATTACAGCCAGGGACAATGGAAGGTGACATTGGGCCAGTGTCCCAGGACATATTGTGTGCATGTCAGTACTGTGTATGTGACCACAGGGACACTACGATGTCCATGTACGGATTGCGACCCTGTAGTGAGTGAGAGGGTGTATTGTCGGTAAGTACGCCATCGCCTGGCACGTTACCAACATTAGCTCAGTCTGCAATGCTTGGGTGACTATTGTATGTGACATCAGATGTGGATGTTGCCAAAGAATACTGACATACCACCACAATGCCTGAGGCCCCACACTGCAATGTGCGGCAGTCATGTTTAGGTAGCTAGCCTTGGAGTATGTGATGATGGACCTCGAGGACCCACCATGGCTGACAAGTGATGCACCCCACACATGTGAATGTACACCACTGTGCAACAGCCTGTACATGTGGTTGTACATCATATGTGCATGGAACATGACCACCACAGTGGCGTCTGTGAACTGGTCAGTACCGCCATGTCTCTGTGTGGAAAAGCATGATTCCTGCAATTGTGTACATGCTACTGAAGCGCACTGTGGTATGTGTCAGCATATGTATGTGCAATGTCCATCTGCTTGGGTGTCATGATGTTAACAACTGCTGTCAGCAGACGTCTGTAGTAGTTGTTGTAGTACACATGTTCCATGTATGCTGTGATGGGTGTGTTTCCAGGGTGTGGCTAGCAAGGCCGTGTAGCATATGTGTTGAATCCATCAAAGAGGGGATAACCCCAGATGTGTCACACCAGTCACATGGAGGTAGTGTTCATACTAAGGGTAGTGTAGGTATGGTATGTGTTGTGCATTGTTTCATCCAGCTGAGCTGAGTGCATGACTCAAGCATGTGTAGGTACATGGGTGTCTATCCCAGGGAAGTGTGGGTTACTGTCAGCACACAGCAGTAGTAGCTGTCTGAGGCCCAATGTACACTATAACAACACAGACGGTATGTAACCTGTGGTGTACACTGTCGACTCTGTCACGTGTTACAATGTGTATAGCGGTCACAAACACGGTTATCTGCACATGGAGCACCTATGATGCATTGTGTTAAGCAACTATCCAGGATGTGTGCAAAACACTGTGTGATGTGTGAACCCCACATATGTGGGTGTTCCGGTCCAGGTATGTGCCTGGAAGGTGCGGTCCGTGTACAATCCGTAATCGCAGGTGTGCTGTGCAGGGCATGGAGGCAGGTCCCAGTCACCGCAGAGATATGTGAGAGGTGCAATAGTGTGTGTGCCTCACTTGTGTGCATCACAGTGGAAGATGAAAGCATTGTTCCACATGACCCCATACCGTGCCTGCCAGTTACAGCCCTGCCGGTGACAGTTATGTGAAACTGCCAGAGAGGCAGTATAGCATGTGAAGATGTACATGTGTGCTCTACACCCCAGGCCGATGGCTGCAGGTCATGAGTGCCACAGCATTGTGTTTGACCTGGACTGTCATAGCGGTCAGATACCACATGCCTGTACAATAACAGTAAGATCATAGGCAACAGTTGCAGTGGCACAGTAGGTCAATGTACAGTGTTCCTGTGTCCAGACCACTGCTGACTGTACACCATGGCTAGACACACACCCAGAGGGCTATAACACCGGTGAGCCATTGCATGTCCCAGTACACGTCGTCTGTGTATTGCCATCACAGGGCAGTCACACTAACATGATGTATGAGAGATATATTGTACCAGGTGATGTGTCATGTGTGCATATGTTGAGTTGCAGAGGTGTTCACCCATCCGCAACATCTCAGTGCATGATGCCTTGTGTAACATGATGTGTGGAACTGCATTGTGATTCACAACAGAGTCATCCAGGACTGGTGTGTTGTGAATGGTGTAACCCATGAGTCTGCAGGATATACACTGGTGATGTTGGCAGCCATGCTGGGGGCAACCAGTGGTGCCTACAGTGGTCATACAGACATATTGCATACATTGTTCTTGCAGGAATGTCCATTGTTGTAGATGATGTGGTACTATGTGATGGTAGGTGTGTGTTGTGAATGTTACCCATCCAGATGTGACCGTCTGGTGCAGTCATGGTTGTTGACAGCATCACCCCCATCCACAGCTGTCAGCACCCTGTCCCCAGAATGGGTAACAGTAGCCCTCGTACTGTGTGACTAATGTGCAGATCGTAGAACACCTACTACTGGCTGACTAACAGTGCCATCTAGGAAGGGTATATGATGGCTGGAATACGCTGCTCCAATGTATAAATATGATATCCCAGTGAATTACAATGATTCCCATCTAGTAAGCCATGGCTGGCATGTAAACCGTGTACAACAATGACTGTGTGACAGACCCTTCCAATGTGGAGCCGTGATGAACATGCACCCGTTAGAACACCAAATGAGGTACGTTGCACGTAATGATGTACAACTGACAGCTATGGGCACAGCATGGATGCAGAAGCACATCTCCCACAGGCAGTACCGCTGTACGTTGGTAGGGGGGCATTGCACGAGTACATGTGACAGTTGCTGTATTGCCACATGTACGACATATCCGCCATATAGGGGTAGCACTGGTACGTGACGGTTGGACATGCCTGTACATACGACCATGTCCCACAGGATATGTGTTGAGTGTGTACAACACCTGTCGTACCTTCAGCAAGCTGTGAAGTGTATGACTGCCAGTGTACCTGTGTGACATGTTGTGCAATGGGGGCAAAGGTACGCAGTAGTGCATTACATGCTCACATGTCCCGCACAGGTGCATAGCTTGAACATACAATACAAATAGGGTGTTGGATAATAGCAAACCACAAGAGGTGATGAGTACGGGTAAGGTGTGCATGTCCATGACACATTAGCACCTGAGATGTTAGCAGTACAGCTGTACAGGGCGGCATGTATATTTGATTACAAATACCCTTGCGTGTTCCACCTGTGGCCTGTTGACAGACAGACATCAACACAATGTGCAGCATTGATATGTGCACAGCACATCACAGCTGGCTACAGTAGAACAGGGTTAATGTGTTGACATGTGCACAGAACATCAGCGCCAGCTACAGTCGAACACGGTATGTGTTGAACCCCACCATCACTGTAGCCCATGCCACAGAGAGAAATGTTATGCATCTGTGTATGAATGGCTGGGAATGGACCTGGCTTAGCAGTATAGCTGTGTCAGTGTTGCGAACAACATACTGAATGGGCTGTGTGTGTGAGGTGTGTGTCATAAGTGTATGGTCTGATGGATGATACCAGCATTGCCACCGCTATGTGAACATCCCCGTCCCTATAAATGAATACCTAGGCTGTGCTCAACACCATGGTCACTGTGGAAGGGATGGTGCTGTGTGGTGCAGCCGCCGACATGGTGGTGACAGCAGGCACTGGATGTAGACATATGAGGTACCCATGTCAGGTCGGGGTACCATCCATGTGCACGGGATATCACCGTGCGGGCATATACAGCACAGTGTTGAACAATATTACAGCACATAGCACCTGTCAGGGGTAATGTTTATGCATGGATGTGCGATACCAGCATGCACCATACACACCCCCACCATGCAGCATGCTGCCTACCTTGCAGAAGGACATTGTCCACACCATGATGATGGACATGCGACATGTCCATATACCCATATAGATGACATATGGAATGGACAGCCACCGTCCCAATACTGGCATTCCACAGGCTGGACACATCCCTGTGCCATATATGTGATATATCCTGCCATACCATGCAACCCTGTCCATCAAGGCTGCACGTGCCATCACAGTCATACATGGTGTGATGGCCACATGGCACATGCACTATCAACTGACTGGATCAGTAATGTGGCACTGATGCACCTTGTGGTGTCACAATTGCTGTGTGACAGCGTGTAAAACGTGCGCGCACATGCTATGTTTGACCATCCCTGCAAATGTCATATGATTAGACATTGTCCCATGTGTATCACATGTGCAATACAGGCGAGCCATGGCAGGATGTTCAACACCCGTACAGTGCTGAGTAGATGTTTATGGCAAAACACATGCATGTACAGGTGTCCATGTGTATGTGTGCAGTGCCACTGCTGATGTCCATAACGGCTGCGTCTGAGATGCTATGTGACATATACACAGCATCCAGGTGAACAGTAGTACTGTGGACACATCAGGCCAAGTGCAGATTGGTAAGAACACAGGTGCAGGCAGGTACACATGTCCACAGCAAGTTACCATCTACATGGAGTATGTACAGTGTGATGAGTTGACACAGAGATATGATATGATATCCACTGCATAACGGTGTGACAGGTGTGACAGCAACACGTCAGCTGTGTCAGTGTCATGATGCATCTCAGAGATTACTGTGCAGATGTCGTACATGTCATAGCAATGTATGTTCAGCGGTATGTCAGTACATCAGTGTGAATGTGACCTGTCACCATCATTATGTCTTACAGATAATGTCACGTTCACGACTCCCAGCCTTCAGCCGCCAGGAGGATGAAGTCATCATACCATTGCTCCATGACAACTATGACGTGCTGTTCAGCCATGTGCCACAGCAAGCGCAGCAGCGGGATAACCTGTGGCAGGATATACGCAGGAGGGTGAATGACGTGGGTGGCAACAACCGCACCTACCAGCAGGTACGCCGACACTGCACGGACCTCATACGGCATGCAAAACAGCGTGCCACTGCAATCGCCAGAGAACAAGGTGGAATGGGTGGTGGGCCACCAACCCAGCCCCCACTCACACACACAGAGGAGCTACTGGCCAGTCTGGGGACACCAAGGGAACAGCATGCAGAAATACTAGCCGCCATCGTGGAGGTGGGTGCCTCCCAACCAATGAGCCTGGAGTTGCCTGGTAAGTCAGTCCTGCATATGAGTATGATATCCACTGTAGTTGCAGGTGTCACTGTACATCATGTAAAGTAACAACACATGCCAGGTATATGGGCACACAAGCCGCATCCTACAGTATGGTACGTTGTGTATGCAGACATGTGCATACCATATGCTATCACACAGGTACATGATGTCACATGCACAGTGTGAACTGTGGCTGTCATACAGTCATGGATAATGTTTATATTGTTGTGTCGCCCATATACAGGTATCTCTGGCGTGTCGCACAGACATGGGTCCATCGCAGGTGAGACTGTTGTCAGTATAAGGCATGTTACAGTGTAGAGTTATTTGCCATGTGGCCAGGTATAACATGCACACCTGGGTTTTGTTCCAGTCACGTTATACAGGTTGCACCACCAGACACACACATGCCACCCGTGTGCAGTAGATACAACCGTTATTATACACCGGCATGAAACCACAGTACCTGTCAATGTGATATGTGCGGTCAGCTATGCATACAACGGTGGAGGTGTTCTACAATGGATGCACATGTAGTATGCATTGGAATAACATTCATGGTACGCACACAGTACCACACAGTGAGCAGTGATCTGGGCAGCACACAGGTGTCACCAATGTGACATATGCCCCTGCATTGTGTGCACACATTGTGACACGCCACCCAACATGTCCCAAGCTTGTGGTGTTCTGTCTGCAATATTGTCACACCATCACATGACCTACACCCGACATAACAAACATCCACACTGTTGTCTGCATAGCCCTGTGGATTGTGACACCTCTGACATGTATGGGTGTATGTCACATGGGACACCACAGACATGTGTACAAGATGCCCATCACACACAATTGTCCAAGATCCGTTCACACATGGCCATGGGTGATAGCTACAGGCATGTTGCCACACAGTACGTCTGATGTGGATAGACCCCGTTGCATATTGTCCACACACAGTGCAATCATAGCCATAGTGGACCACCTGTACATTCGATGTGTTACACCAGACAACCGGAATGCCTGTCTGCAGCCACCGGAGGTGTCACCAATGTCTACCATATACATGCTGTGGGACAGCATGACTGTGTTGCAGTCATGGCAATGCAATGCGTCCATGTTATGCATTGCACAGCAACATACATGGTCATGTTGCCATGCAGTGGCACAGTGCCTGTACTCCACACTGTATAGCTATGTACACGGCTCACACTAACCACACCTGCACATACATATTTGCTAAACATGCATTCTATCTGTAGGCTGTACACACAACACTGCACTGTGAAGCCCATTATGATGCGGTGCATGTGGCAGGACACCATTGTGTCACACATGTATACATGTTACTGCACATGTCAGCGGATTACATGTCAAGGTAACGTCAGCCATGTGTACTGTTAACCTGTTTGTGGCCACATGGTGTATCACGGTGATGCATGCAAACTACCATGATTGTGTGTACTGCATGCCTACTGATATGACACCTGTTTGATGTAGTGTGCACCCCAGGGTGGTATGCATACTAACACTATTAATGTCTGAGCTGCATTCCCTGTGCTGTAGTGCAGGAATGCTGCATGCCATCTGAAATATCACATGCATGGTGTGTCTGTGTGTGTGTCTGTGTGTGTGTCTGTGTGTGTGTGTCTGTGTGTATCTGTGTGTGTGTCTTTGTGTGTCTGTGTGTGTCTGTGTGTGTGTGTCTGTGTGTGTGTGTCTGTGTGTGTGTGTGCGTCTGTGTGTGTGTCTGTGTGTGTGTCTGTCTGTGTGTGTGTCTGTGTGCAATGTACCTTACAGTATGTCTTTGCATTCACAGGTGGTGTAGGTGCGTTACCCTCCTGTGGTCCATCTGATGTTAGTGTCCCCACAGATACTAGCGGTGATGACCATATGCATGAGGTACAGGCAGGGTTGTCAGGGGCAGAATCTGCACCATTGGTTACCATCCCACCTATGTCCCCCTCATCCCTGCACACGGTTCTGATGCCAACACATACCACATCACCGTTGTCCATAGAGGAAGGACAGTCAGCGTCTGTTGGCATTGAACAGGAATGTGTGGTGGCTACAGAAGGTGTGACTACACACCATGTTGCCAGTGTAATGACTGGTGATGTGCCACACAGGCATGTGGCTGGTGCTGCTCGTAGGAGGACCTCTGGCAGACATGCACCTGCAGTACAGGGCGCAGCAGCTGGTATCACCAGACGCATGTTCCAGACTGTAATGGCGGCATAGGCATGTGCAGAACGGCAGAACCAAGAAGGGCAGAGGCTGCAGAGGGCTGCAATCTGTACCCTAAATGACAACATCCAGTCATTGGCAAATGCTCAACAGCAGATTGCTAATGTACTGGATAGGCAATTAGGTGAAATGGTTGGAATCCTCGACCGAGGCATGGCAATCAGCGAGCGTGAGCTGTCTGTGCTGGAACACCTGGTAGGGGTGAGGCGTAGGACACGTGGGCGTAGGCCAGCAACACCACCTAGTGTAGGTCGATGTGTGCGTGCCACCTCTCATGCCCACTCACATAGTGCCAGTAGCAGTAGCAGTGCAGCTGGTGCTGCACTGTCCACACCAGGACACAGCAGGCCACGTGGACGTGGCCCTGGCCCGTCCCATCGTGGACACGGTTCCAGCGGACATGTGTCATCGGGCAGTAGCCACTCTATCCCTCCACCTGGTAGTGCCCGTGCAACCCCAGGCAGGCACAGGTCACGTGGCCGCAGATGGACACAGTGAGCTGTACAACCTGCACTGTACAGTCTGGGGCTGTCAATTATACCCCGTGTAGGCATCACATATGGCTGAACTGTGTACACACATACCCACACATGGCAGACACAACTGTAGGGCTCCACCACATCCACATGCATTCTGCACAGACATGTCCAGTAAACTCACCAGCCCTTACACACACCCATGATGTTATCCATTGGTGCAGCCTATGCCCCTGGCAAACATATCACCCTGTGCATATGATGAAGCCTCTGCTGCATCCCTGTCATCCACACCATTGGTGCAGGGTTATGCAAATATATTCTGATGCACAGGGTGGACAGGATAGTGAGAGGTGTATGTGATACCTGTGTATGCATAGTGTGGGATGTGTATGTTGCAGTGGTTGTGTACGAAAACTGACAGATGCGTATGTGACGTGGGTTGTGTACTGTCAACATGCAGCAGACATACCATGTAGTGCAGGTGCAGCATGCATTGTGATGTGTTCACAGTATGTGTGACGGTTACATGTGTAGCACCATGTTGGTTCTGATAACCTGAATCCCTCCTATGGTGTACTCGCATGTGCCTACAGGGAGCACTGTTATCGGTCCCCCACGTGTAGCTGTGGATTACCCACAGGCACATCTGACAAGAGCAGCATACTACATGTACCCGCAACCTGCCTGGACACCTATATGACACACATGTCTGCACATATACTGCACCTGACGCATGTAGTCGGTGCCACAGGCTACAGTGGACAGAGACGTCACATACATAGCAGGACACACTACAGGTATCATGACATGGTGCAGGTGTCGTACACAGCATGCTGGCCACTGACTTCAGGTGTCACCTGTCAGCTGTGGGGCATGCTGTGCAGCAGTAGGACCCTGTAAAAGTACAGGAATATGGTCGCAATCACGGGGTGTACACCACTATGATGCACACCCCATAGTGTGCAGATGGGGACACCTGCCTGTGTGGCCAGCACCCTCACAATACTATGCACCCACACGCCATGTCACAGGGGGCGGACTTGCACAGGTGGCCAGTATGGCTCACACCTATGGCATCGACAGGGTTGTGCAGTGCAGCACCATTACGGGATGGTCACCCTGTGTGGTAAGTGTCCGTTCACAACAGTATATTTGCATACACCCTCACACCAAGCAGCAGACATACAAACATGTTGGCACACACACATTGTGGTGACCACACATGTATACACGGAGAGACAACGTGTTGCATGTACTGCACCATCCAAATCCATGCACCCCACACTGAGGTATGTACAGATCTCTACTATGGTGTACAGGGATGTGTAGCACATGGGACATATTCCCCCCGATATGTGGCATACATGGGCACACATTCATGCACACATGTCAGTGCTGGGAATACTACGCCCGCCATATGATACGTGTGCAGGCATGCAGCGGTATGTAGTGCATTATGTGTACCATCACTGTATCCAGCAGATGTGCCGATATATGCACTTGGGAGGTGGTAGGTGTTACAGTTGCCATGGGACATACAGTCGATGACACCTGACCGCTGGGTATGCATTATGTCAGCACTGTCATGTAACAGCGACATAGCATACTGTATGCACATGGCAGGGTAGGATGGTGTGTGACACACCTGCGAGCCACCACCTGCACACATGCATGTAGACAGGTGTTTAAACACATGATGTACAACATACGTCCGTACGTGCTGCTTCTATGCCACCATATAACAGCCCCTATGATGGGTACGCATGTGGTAGGGTGTTGCAACTATGTTATGGACATCGGCCACTGCTCATGCATGGCTGCTCCATGCACAGTACACGTGTCACATGTGTCTCCTGTTGCCATGTGTGTATGCATTGCTACGTTTTGACATGTGTGTTGACATACATAAAACATGGACTGTGGTATGGTATCACAGCTGTCACAGGCAAACAATACAAGGGTATGTGTCCCAGTCATCACCGCTACACCCTGTAGTGGGAGCATTCCACAGACATGGGTCCACCTTCCATTCGTGTGTGTAGCACCGCGTACGCCAGTGTTATGCATGTGGTACATCACAGGCTTTGTATGTGTCATGTGTGCAGTCCATGCACACATCCAGACAATCACATGTATGACATATCCAGACATTGGTTCACTCTGGTACAGCAGCAGTCATGTGTCACAGCTGTGTCAGGGCCGTGGTATGTGTGGAGCCGACCTGTCCATGTATACTGGTATGGGTGGACTACATCACACATGTTGGATCATTGTTAGTACATGTGTACTCTGCACAACTGGTGTACACTGCTATACAGACCTGTGGACATATGTCACATGCTGTTGTTGGACCGTGAGGCTTACTGCTGCACCGATGACATGGTGCTGGCATGGCAGCTACAGTGTTCACTGCAGTGTGTACATGTTTGACCTGCACCCATGACGCCTGTGATGTAATCTGTGTGTGTACGAGTAACTGCATGTGTGACCACCCTGTGAGTGTGGACAGGTTTTCCTTACTGTGACCTGCAGTGTGTACACTCCGTCTGCATGCTGGACGGCGCGTAGCAAATGCTAAGTGTGTGAGCATGCCCAGTAAGCAGTTGTGTAGATGGACACACAGTACAGTGCACACTGCGCCCTTCTGTGATTATACCCCGTGTGCATGTATGTTTCCCCTTTGCAACCGCTAAGTGTGTGAGCATGCCCGGTTTGCTGTTGTGTAGGTGGACACACAGTACATTCCACACTCTGCCCTTTCATGATTACACTCCATGTGTATGCATGTTTGCACTTTGCAAATGCTTAGTGTGTGAGCATGCCCAGTAAGCAGTTGTGTAGATGGACACACAGTACAGTGCACACTGCGCCCTTCTGTGATTATACCCCGTGTGCATGTATGTTTCCCCTTTGCAACCGCTAAGTGTGTGAGCATGCCTGGTTTGCTGTTGTGTAGGTGGACACACAGTACGTTCCACACTCTGCCCTTTCATGATTACACTCCATGTGTATGCATGTTTGCACTATGCAAATGCTAAGTGTGTGAGCATGCCCAGTAAGCAGTTGTGTAGATGGACACACAGTACAGTGCACACTGCGCCCTTCTGTGAGTATACCCCATGTGCATGTATGTTTCCCCTTTGCAACCGTTAAGTGTGTGAGCATGCCCAGTTTGCTGTTATGCAGGTGGACACACAGTACGTTCCACACTCTGCCCTTTCATGATTACACTCCATGTGCATGCATGTTTGCACTTTGCAAATGCTAAGTGTGTGAGCATGCCCAGTAAGCAGTTGTGTAGATGGACACACAGTACAGTGCACACTGCGCCCTTCTGTGAATATACCCCGTGTGCATGTATGTTTCCCCTTTGCAACCGCTAAGTGTGTGAGCATGCCCGGTTTGCTGTTGTGTAGGTGGACACACAGTACGTTCCACACTCTGCCCCTTCATGATTACACTCCATGTGTATGAATGTTTGCACTTTGCCAATGCTAAGTGTGTGAGCATGCCCAGTAAGCAGTTGTGTAGATGGACACACAGTACAGTGCACACTGCACCCTTCAGTGAGTATACCCCGTGTGCATGTATGTTTCCCCTTTGCAACCGCTAAATGTGTGAGCATGCACGGTTTGCTGTTGTGTAGGTGGACACACAGTACGTTCCACACTCTGCCCTTTCATGATTACACTCCATGTGTATGCATGTTTGCACTTTGCAAATGCTAAGTGTGTGAGCATGCCCAGTACGCCATGCATGGACACACAGTACATTCGGCACCGACGTCTGATACTAGGCGTGTAGCCATGGCCAATGACATCCTGCATAACCATGGTGGCTGTCCAGGCGAATTATATGTAGTTGCTATGCCACAATGGATGCCTACATCATACACACTGGTTGCTCTCTCAAAGGGTGTACTGTCTGTGGTGCATCCCGTATCCATTTCGTGATGTAGTGCTCTGTAGATAGTTGGTATTCCCGAGTGCAGCACTGCCGTGTTACTGTACGTCCACCTTGGGATAGTAACATGCTGTGTGACTGCTCACTCTGTATTCATTCCCTATCGGCATCCTTGCCTTTGTAGATGATATCACCCACCTAGGAGTATGCCTCTTGACAGTGCTGTGCTCAGTAATCTCGGTAGCGCGTTCTGTAAATGCATCATGCTGTAGTGTGTTCATGTAGTTTGGTGTAGGTTCAACTCCCAGCCCTTCCCTGTGTGTGTTTCCAGCCGCCTCTGCGGGCAGTAATGCTTTTAGATGCTTCACAACACATACATTTGCTATCAGCATCTATTCCTTTGCGGATGATGTCACCCACCTGGAAGTATGCCTCTGACAGTGCTGTGCTCAGTAATCTCGGTAGCGTGTTCTGTAAATGCATCATGCTGTAGTGTGTTCATGTAGGTAGGTGTAGGTTCAACTCCCGGCCCTTCCCGGTGTGTGTGTGTGTGCTTCCAGCTGCCTCTGGAGACAGTAATGCTTTTAGATGCTTCACAACACATACATTTGCTATCAGCATCTATTCCTTTGCGGATGATGTCACCCACCTAGAAGTATGCCTCTGACAGTGCTGTGCTCAGTAATCTCGGTAGCGCGTTTTGTAAATGCATCATGCTGTAGTGTGTTCATGTAGATAGGTGTAGGTTCAACTCACGGCCCTTCCCAGTGTATGTGTGTGTTTCCAGCTGCCTCTGTAGACAGTAATGCTTTTAGATGCTTCACAACACATAAATTTGCTATCAGCATCTATTCCTTTGCGGATGATGTCACCCACCTAGAAGTATGCCTCTGACAGTGCTGTGCTCAGTAATCTCGGTAGCACGTTCTGTAAATGCGTCATGCTGTAGTGTGTTCATGTAGGTAGGTGTAGGTTCAACTCCTGGCCCTTCCCAGTGTGTGTGGTGTGTGTTTCCAGCTGCCTCTGGAGACAGTAATGCTTTTAGATGCTTCACAACACATACATTTGCTATCAGCGTCTATTCCTTTGCGGATGATGTCACCCACCTAGAAGTATGCCTCTGACAGTGCTGTGCTCAGTAATCTCGGTAGCGCGTTCTATAAATGCATCTTGCTATAGTGTGTTCATGTAGGTAGGTGTAGGTTCACCCCCGACCCTTCCAAGCGTGTGTGTGTTTCCAGCTGTCTCTGGAGACAGTGATGCTTTTAGACTCCTCACAACACATACATTTGCTATCAGCGTCTATTCCTTTGCGGATGATGTCACCCACCTAGACGTATGCCTCTGACAGTGCTGTGTTCAGTACTCTGAGTAGCGCGTTCTGTAATTGTGTCATACTGTTGTGCGATAGGGTAGGTATGTGTAAGGTCAATTCCCATGCCTGCCAGATGTGTGTGTGTGTGTGTGTGTGTGTGTGTGTGTGTCTATGCTCCCAGCCGCATGGGTTCGTAGGTTATGGTTTTAGATGCTTCGCAACACGCATATATCCTGCTGACATCTCTGTGTTTGCAGATGTTGAGACGCAGCTAGTGGACTGCCTGTGTGTCTGCTGTGGTTAGCGACCTCCGTAGCGTGTTCTCTACGTGCGTCCTGCTGTGGTGTGATAGGGTAGTGATGTGTAGGTTCCACTACCGGACTTGCCAAATGTGTCTGTCTGTATCTCTCTCGATGTATGTATATATATATATATATATATATATATATATATATATATATATATATATATATACATATTTTATGCCCATAGCGCTGCTCTTGCATGGACAGCTGTCTGTCCCATGTATTGCATATTTGCACAGCTTACACATAGCAATGTGGTACGATGCAAATCCAAACATTGTCCATGCAACGTCCGTGTTCCGGGAGGTGTTACACGCCCTACAGACATCTGCTGTATATCTTGGCAGACAGCTATCCTTGCTGTACTGTCACTGTACTGCATACCATAGACTTTGTGTATCATTGCCTGTTTATGGTGTGTGTATGTCTATCTGAGCTGTGTGCATGGTCGTGTGTATGTCCCACTATAATCATCTGTGCAGGTGTCGCCAATATAAGTAATTCATGTAGACTGCTGTTTAATGTGCATTTCAGCACATACCTGCGGACAGTACTGCCCCTCCTACTGCAGCACATTTCATCTTCTTGCAGTGGATAATAATGTTTCCACACACATGTATCTGTGTCTGTTCATAACACTCCACCTCAAGGAGCGTATATCTGGACAAGGCCTTATGTGATAGTGGGACACTCAGGGCCAGTCATGACATGTTGCTCTTAGAAACATTGATAGTGGGCACAGTGATATGTTATGCATGCGTATGGCATTTCTGTATGATTTGGTGTCTTCATCGCATGTTTGTCGTTGTTTCCTGTCGTCAGTTATCATGAGGGTGCCGGACTGTTACTGTTACGTGGAACACAGCAAACATATGAGGCATACTTCTACACAGTCTGTGTACATCTGTGCAGTTGCAGAGTATGTGTCTGATACAACATACCTACTGTCTGACTACAATACACACACAGTGTATGGCGGCATGACAGACCACATGACATTGCTTTGTATTTGCACGACACACCCACGCAGACAGTTGTATTCCTCACACAGGTCTACATCTGCTTATCCACACTAATTGTTCTTTCATGTACCATATGTGTGCGTCGTATTTGCGCTTTCTGTCAGTGGCGGGGCTCACGTACGACTATGGGGGCCTGGTAATTGTTATGTTAACACGTCATGACACCCTGGGGGACACTTTACCTTTGTGTCTGATTACCTTCCACATTGACCTTCGCGGGGCATACGTTGTCATTCACATTTTCCGGGGTATGACTTATACATGTTTGCACATTTGTCCTGCTGTCTTTCTTCTCACCTGTCCACCTAGTATCACCAGTTCAGTACATGTATTTTGGACAGGTTAGCTCCTTCATACCCTTGACCTGTTGTCATTATGTGTACACGCCCTGACGTTCGGCCTTTGCCCTTGTTAAGTTTCACATAGTGATGTGCCTTCCTAGCTGATTGCTGCCTAGGCATTACGGACTGTGGGGTAGGTGATGGTGACCGCTATTTCCATTGCATGATTAGTGACACTCATAACATCCATATTCATGGCTACGCCAGTATTCGCACAACGGTCTGACTTTGTCTGGGGTATTTATAATATAGTCCCTATCTGTATTTCCTGTACTATGCCTTACTGCAGCTGTGTTATTCTGACAGTTTTCCAGTTATGGGTACCATCTTGGTAGTACGCATGTCCATCCATGGGACTCACCTACAGGACACTGATATAGGGTTGTACATATTTCCAACCTGCTTTCCGCATTATCTGGTGGATGCTTTGCACCATTAGTGGGGATAAAGGCATGTGCTATACCCACATCCCTCCCACGGGGCGGGCCTACGGATTCTCTGCCAAACAACACCTAGGCCCATTTCTGCATACCCAGGTTCCCATGCCTGCAACCCTCTACGGTACACATTACACATGGTTAATGTGTGCGGTACTGGGATGTGGACGCACTTATATGCACTCCCCACTCTAGGGATATCTGTTCATATGTCCTGCATTTCATGGACACATGTGTCATCACCCTTGAACCTGCTTTTAGTGCATGTATAGCTAATTCATATTTGCGGATGTCACTTCTTTTGCGTCAATCATAGCAGGTGCTGCGAATGGATACATTTTTGGAGTCCTACAATGGACACCAGTGTGCATGTTTAAAGTGTAGAACTTGCTGGACTGTCACTTTCTGGCCAGTGATTTTGACTGCTGCTGTATGTTCCCCATTCTTGGATGTCTGTTTGACTACCCATATTATCTATTACTTGACATATTTATATCCATGTGTCATATATACGGGACATAGGTCTGTTGTGTGTACATATATACATGTAAACACCTTGTTTCATACCTTGCTTTGTTAATGTCTGTGGATTACCTGTGTACACACATCTATAACCATACCATACCTTTCCACTGTACAGATACTGGCAGAGTGTACGGATGGTTGACCCTTTATCTTAGGTGTGTTTTACATTGACCTGTGTCTATCTGGCAATTTGCTGGCATTTCATGTGAGACTTACGGTGGCACCTTCTGACAAGTAGGTCAGGTTACAAATGCATACCCTTCGTCAATCCCTGCTACTAACACACCCGTTATTCTATCCACTTTCTATGTTTGTCTTAGCACATATCATGTGTTTCTCACTATTTGTACCAGTACTTTGCATGGCATTGTCCGGTTCCATACTTTCAGAGGCTGACAGTTTTGAGACATGTATAACTAATGTGGGGGAATCAGCATTAAGTTACTCTGCTGTGAGCGGATCACACACGCACAGGTGCACTTGCATTTCCTTATTGTGGGTTACGCGCTGGCGCACATGCATATCCGTATTCTGGGTTACATATGTTTACTGAGTCTGTGTGCTTATGTGGCCTGTATTAGTTGTGACAGTTCCAGTAACATATCTCTGATCCGGTTAATGGACGTATGCGGAACACACTTTCACCTTTACATATGTAACTGTCTTTGCGGCACAGACGCATTAATTACACGTTCACATTTATATGTTCTATAGTCGTAATTCAAACGGGACTGCATTCACATTGGACAGTTGCTGTGACCACTACACGTTTGGTGTTCTGTCTCATTTATATGCATACCCATGGTACATAGCTACATTAACATATCCCCCCCCGCACTCACTTACGTCACAGGCATCCATTCTCCTGCTGGGAAAAGTGTGGTACTACATGTTACACATTCCCTATTCCCTAATGCTCTTGACCCAGGATGCATATGGCGTAACCGCAGGGATATTCAGATCACAGAGGCTTATAGCTCCAACGCATACAGGTCTTTGATTGTCACGGTGTTCCTGTGGTGCTCTGGGTTTGGTCTTGACCGCCTAGTGTACAGAACTGCCCTGACCGTGTACGAATGTCAGACGAGGCACATGGGCATGGTTTGTCCATGTTTATTATAACATAACCCCCCCCATTATTCCAAACCGTGCACGCTGATTGGCCAGCGTGCCCATTGTAAATCAAGTTATAGTAATGGAAAATGGTCCGGTCACCCGGACCTATTTCCATTAGTATACCTCAGTATTTAAAACCTGTCTCGCTATGTTACATGGGTTTAACATAGCGTGACAGCTTTAAATAAGCCACGGAGATGTCCGTTGCTTACTTTGAGGCAGTCTCACTATGCTACACAAATTTAACATAGCAAGACAGGTTGTAAAACAAAGCAACGGGGACAGCAAGCTCTCCATTGCTTTTTTGTAGTGTTTTCCTATGTTAACTGGGTTTAACATAGCGAGACAGTTTTGACATTAGCAACGGACATCTCGCGCAGTACATCAGCACCGCCGTGGATGCCAGACATCTGCGGATGGGCAGCAGACAGGCATTATACTATGCCATTATGTAAGGGAATTAATAGTTTATTTTCTTAAATGATGCCATGGTATAATAGCAATAACCCACTTCTGGGTGTAGGTGATGCTGTATTTACCCACGGATGCCTTTGTTTGGTCCCTCGGGCTTCGGCCTCAGGACCGCACCACGCCAACTGTGGGTATATCCAGCATTACCCACACCCAGGCATGGGTTATTGCTATAATATTCAATCCGTGTTTACAGACATGGGTGTTTGGACAACCGACAATAGCTTATGCTGTTGGCATACAATGATGTGGGTGGTGCCGGTTATCATACATATTCCATGTTGTGCGTTGTTCCCATTCACAATTGTCTATCCCCTGTCATCATTCATACGTGAATATTTATGTAGCACATGACTGAACTATGTATTACCTGTAGGTATGCTGTGTTACAGTGAACATATGTGACAGTTGGTTACAGTGTATATGTGTACGTACCTCTGTGATACTGGGGACTACCACACATCCTTCGCAGCATTTCATGCGTATGTACATACTATTATTCGGTGGCCTGTTGAAGGTTGTGAGAGCACCGATTACATGTGTCCCTATTTGTGCATGCATCGTGTTAGTCTTTGTCCAGCTTTTGTTGCTGTCATGGGTTGGACGGTGGTGTTGGTGTGTCATTGGGTTGTATTTATACTGCTGATACTTCAGTGGTGGGTGGGGTTGGCACTTGTTCCTCTTTGCAGGGGAGGCCCCATTATGGACATTTGTGTCCTGCGTGGACACTTGACACGTGCCATATGTCCTGTGATATTAACACAGTAGTGTATTTCTTACCTTCAATCCTACTTGCATGTTACAGGCATTTTGTATCTGGTACACATGACTATTATATTGGATAGCTTAAGCTATTCACATGCTATGCAATAACCGTTCATTCTGGCATATACGTGTTATTCTATCCTTTGCATTGGCCGTGGGTGTTTTACCATACAGATCCACACATATCTACGAGTGATGTCCCACCTTGACAATCTGTGCATGTGGCAACCCTGCTGGGGTGGCCTGCTTGGTGGACAGCTGTTCCGCCTTGTGTATTGTGTTTGGCATGTCTGCATAGCTAATCATCAGTACCATGGCTGCACATACTGCTTTGTCCAGATGTGTACAGTTATGGACACCGTGGCCTGTGAACACCTATGGGGTTTCGACAGGTCAGTAACCACACGCGGGATGTACACATTCTGCTGACACATTCACATGCAGCCATTTGGATTTCAGTACCTGGGATGGGATGTTGACATATGTGGGGTACATATTTGCACGCCTGTCACTGCCTAGGACAATACTTCCTACTACATATGGGGTATACCCGCTCTGTGTAGGTGTGCAGCTGCGCAAGGCTGCTAGCTGTATTAGGTGGACATTCGGACATGGGTGCGAGTTACGTGCTATGAAGGGGTTGTTATGTATTACATTTGCATGCATGGGTTCTGCTTCTGGATATTCCGATTCGGCATACGCCATCCTATGTGTATGTGACGGTTACGTTGCTGTGTCTAGCACATTTTACTATACACATGTTTGTGTGTGTTTGGGATGTCTAGTTTCTTTATGGTTGTTATATGGCCACGACTGCCCAGCTGTGTACTATCACTACCACTGTGGGACTGCTGGTGACCATTCCCATGGGGCTAGTCGTGTGTATTTGCAGCGCGCTGACATGATGCAGTACACCTCCACTGGGTATGACTGCTGACAGTGCAATAAGTGATGGACACAGTATTCCAAGTATCCTGTAATGTATACTAACCTGGTAGATTAGATACAGTATGCATTACAAGCTGTAATGTATGCTAACTTGGTAGATTAAAAACAGTGTGCATTACAAGCTGTAATGTATATTGACCTGGTAGATTAGATACAGTATGCATTACAAGCTGGAATGTATACTAACCTGGTAGACAGGATACAGTATGCATTACAAGCTGTAATGCATACTAACCTGGTAGAATAGATAGTGCATGTGTTACAAGCTGTTAGATGTTCTGACCTGGTAGATTAGATACAGTATGCATTACAAGCTGTTATGTACATTAACCTGGTAGATTAGATACAGTGTGCTTTAGAAGCTGTTATGTATACTAACCTGATATATTAGCTACATCATGCACTACAAGCTGAAATGCATACCGACCTGGTACATTAGATACAGTATGCGTTACAAGCTGTAATGTATACTAACCTGGTAGATTAGATACAGGGTGCGTTACAAGCTGTAATGTATACTAACCTGGTAGATTAGATACAGAATGCTTTACACGCTGTAATGTATACTAACCTGCTAGATTAGATACAGTATGCATTACAATCTGTAATGTATACTAAACTGGTAGACTAGATACAGTATGCATTACAAGCTATAATGTACACTAACCTGATAGATTAGATACAGCGAGTGTTACAAGTTGTAATGTATACTGTCCTAGCAGATTAGATACAGTATGCATTACAAGCTGTAATGCATACTAAACTGGTAGACTAGATACAGTATGCATTACAAGCTGTAATCTATACTAACCTGGTTGATTAGATGTAGTATTTGATACAAGCTGTAATATAAACTAACCTGGTAGATTAGATACTGCACATGTTACAAGCTGTAAGGTGTACTGACCTGGTAGATTAGATACAGTATGCATTACAAGCTGTAATGTATACTAACCTGGTAGATTAGATACTGCGTGCATTGCAAGGTGCAATGTATACTAACCTTGTAAATTATATACAGTGTGTGTTACAAGCTGTAATGTATACTGACCTGGTAGATTCAATGCAGTGTGCGTTACAAGCTGTAATGTATACTAACCTGTTATATTTGATACAGTATGCGTTACAAACAATAATGTATACTAATCTTGTAGATTAGATACAGTATGCATTACAAGCTGTAATGTATACTAACCTGGTAGGTTAGATACAGTGTGCATTACATGGTGTAATGTATACTGACCGAGTAGATTAGATACAGTATGCATTACAAGCTGTAATGTATACTAACCTGGTAGATTAAATACAGTGTGCGTTACTAGCTGTAGTGTATACTGACCTGGTAGATAAGAAACCAAATGCATTACAAGCTGTAATGTATACTGACTTGATAGATTAGATACAGTATGCATTACAAGCTGTATTTTATACTAACCTGGTAAATTAGATACAGTATGCGTTACAAGCTCTAATATATAATAACCTGGTAGTTTAGATACAGCATGCATTACAAGCTGTAATAAATACTAAACTTGTAGATTAGATACTGTATCTGTGTTTCAAGCTATAAGGTGTACTCACCTGGTAGATTAGATACAGTGTGCTTTAGAAGCTGTAATATATGCTAACCTGATAGATTAGCTACAGTATGTACTACAAGCTGTAATGTATACTAACCTGGTAGATTAGATGCAGTGTGTGTTACAAGCTGTAATGTATCCTAACCTGGTAGATTAGACACAGTATGCATTGCAAGCTGTAATGTATACTAACCTAGTAGATTAGATACAGTATGCATTGCAAGTTGTAATGTATATTAACCTGGTAGATTAGATACAGTAGACGTTACAAGCTGTAATGTATACTAACCTGGTAGATTAGATACATTATGCGTTACAAACTGTATTGTATACTAATCTGGTAGATTAGATACAGTATGCGTTACAAACTGTAATATATACCAACCTGTTAGATTAGATACTGTATATGTGTTAGAGGCTATAAGGTGTGCTGACTTGGTAGATTAGATACAGTGTGCATTACAAGTTGTAATATGTACTAACCTGGTAGATTAGATTGAGTATGTGTTGCAAGCTGTAATGTATACAGACCTGGTAGATTAGATACAGTATGCATTACAAGTTGTAATGGATATTGACCTGGTAGATTAGATGCAGTATGTATTACGAGATTGTAATGTGCATTGACCTGGTAGAGTAGATACAGCATGCATTACAAGCTGAAATATATACTAATCTGGTAGATTAGATGCAGTATGCAATACAAGATCTAAAGGATACTAACCTGGTAGTTTAGGGACTATATGTGTTACAATGTGTAAGGTATACTGACCTGGTAGATTAGATACAGTGTGCATTGCAAGCTGTAATGTATACTAACCTGGTAGATAAGATGCAGAATGCATTACAAGCTGTAATGTATACTAACCTGGCAGATTAGATACAGTGTGCATTGCAAGCTATAATGTATACTTACCTGGCAGATTAGATATAGTATGCATTACAAGCTGTAATGTATACTAATCTAGTAGACTAGATACAGTATGCAGTACAAGTTGTAATGTATACTAACCTGGTAGACTAGATGCCGTATGTGTTACAAGCTGTAATACATACAAACCTGGTAGATTAGATACTGCATGTGTTACAAGCTGTAATGTGTACTGACCTGGTAGATAAGATACAGTGTGCATTACAAGCTGTAATGTATACTAACCTGGTAGATATATAATGCGTGCATTGCAAGATGTAATGATACTAACCTGTTAGATTAAATACATGTGTGTTACAATCTGTAATGTATACTAACCTGGTAGATTAGATATAGTGTCTGTTACAAGCTGTAATATATACTAACCTGCTAGATTAGATACAGTATGCATTACAAGCGGTAATGTACATTAACCTTGTAGATTAGATACAGTATGCATTACAAGTTGTAATGTGTACCAGCCTGGTAGATTAGATACAGTGTGCGTTACAAGGTGTAATGTATACTGACCAGGTAGATTAGATACAGTATGCATTACAAACTGTAATGTATGATGACTTGGTAGGTTAGATACAGTGTGCATTACAAGCTGCAATGTATACTAACCTGGTAGATTAGATACAGTATGCATTACAAGCTGTAATGTATACTAACCTGGTAGATTAGATACAGTATGCATTGCAAGCTGTATTGTATACTAACCTAGTAGATTAGATACAGTATGCGTTACAAGCTCTAATACATGTTAACCTGGTAGATTAGATACAGTATGCATTGCAAGCTGTATTAAGTAATAACCTTGTAGATTAGACACTCTACCTGTGTTAAAAGCTATAAGGTGTACTCACCTGGTAGATTAGATACAGTGTGCTTTAGAAGCTGTAATGTATACTAACCTGGTAGATTAGATACAGTGTATGTTACGAGCTGTAATGTATACTTACCTTTTAGATTAGATACAGTATGCATTACAAGCTGTAATGTATACTAACCTGGTAGATTAGCTACAGTATGCATTACAAGCTGTAATGTATAGTAACCTGGTAGATTAGATACAGTGTGTGTTACAAGCTGTAATGTATACTGACCTGTAGACTGGATACAGTGTGCGTTACAAACTGTAATGTATACTAACCTGGTAGATTAGATACAGCGTGTGTTACATGCTGTAATGTATACTGACCTGGTAGATCAGATATAGTGTGTGCTGCATGCTGTAATGTGTAACGACCTGGTAGAGTAGTTACAGTGTGCCTTACAATCTGTAATGTATACTGACTTGATAGATCAGATAGAGTGTGTGTTGCAGGCTGTAATGTGTAATGACCTGGTAGATTAGATACAGTGTGGCTTACAATCTGTAATGTATACTGACCTGGTAGATCAGTACAGTGTGTGTTGCAGACTGTAACTTGTAGATTAGTTACAGCTTGCATTACAAGCTGTAAAACGTACATATCTGTTCATATATGTAGGTGAGTCCTCATTTTGGAAAAACATATGTGACGCCATTAACTTTTGCTACCATCTTAAACTTAGATGGGCAATCTATGGCTATAATTCAGATTGGTACGTTATTCTCTTTTGAGATGGACAGTGGCCTGAAGCCTTTTGTTTAATGTTTGCTGTTTATTGAGAAATGTGTAATTATATTGTTTCCCTTTTTCTACATTTTGCTTGCCTGGCCATTTTGCAATTTTAGAGTCAGCTTTTTTCAATATATTTTACTACTACAACTGGATTATATAATTCATTTTCTGCTACTCTCTGATATACATGTTGTTATTGATATTTTTTCCTTTACTAAGCTACTGCTGTTAACATTACACATAGCCTGTGTATTATTCATGTATGTTGGTCAGATACTTGTAGCATTTCTTATCACTTACTTCTCTTAATCTGTTTTTCTTGCCATGGCTTATACTGGTGACCTCATCTTGGATCTGCTCCCAACTTGAATGTGGGTGTATCCACGCATTGATTTACTGCCCCCAATTTGCATGCCCTTAGCCCACAATCTGTTACCTGGCTACAGTACTTTACCCTATGTGTAGCCCACAATTTGTTACCTGGCTACAGTACTTTGCCGTAAGTGTAGCCCACAATCTGTTACCTGGCTACAGTACTTTACCCTAAGTGCAACCCACAATCTGTTACCTGGCTACAGTACTTTACCATAAGTGTCCCTGGCTATTCCCTGGTGCTGGGACCTCACCAGCTGGGACTGCATCAATGGCAGATTGGCAGGAAAAATGTAGCAGAGCAGCTTGCATCACACATGCTGGTCATTTTAAGCAGGGGATTTTTTTTGGCTTGCTCTAACTGGGTGGAGCAAGTGTTATTATATGCATCACTGCACATAATGTCATTTACATGTGGGCCCACCTCAAATGCCATAGCTTTGGTAACAATCTGCTCCATGATTATCACATATCCTGATTATCAGGGATGTGTTTTCATGACAGGCAAAAAACACCCTCCCTCCCTCCTTGAGTGGGCAAGGTGGCAAAGCAGCACTTTCCCACTCGACCCTCTCTCCCTTCTTCCCTAGTTCTTCCAGCTCCAGTGCCTCTAGTGGATCTCAGGTCACCTGGTTCATAGTTATTTCTCCATTTCTCTGTCTCATGGATCCATGATTCCATAGACGGATTTGTTACCTCTAGGTGACACCTCACCTTTAGGTAAGTAACACTGAGGCAGTTACTCTGTGTATTTTAGCTGAGAGGACCTGAGGGGACAATGGGCTGTCAGCAATAATATCTACATGCTGCCTTGGGTAGAAACATTGTTTCTCATGTTCTGTGATTTTGCAAACTGCTTATAAGGCCTCCAGTGATATCTCAGAATAGGTAGCAAAGGCTGTTCTCTCTTAGTCCACATGCAGGTGTTGCATTCTAATACCAAATTAGTCTGAAACCAACAAGAATAATCTTACACTAGTGGTGGCACTGCAGTCTGGCATTTATAATACAGATCTGGCTCATATAAACTTTTATTCTGCTTTTACAGCTGCTTTACCTCCTGAGTTCTATGTTCTTCAATACCTGAATTTGGACAATGTTGGGTGTCGGATTGAGATGTTTTAGTTGTCTTCTGCATAGGCTCCAGTCTACTGCTGGATTATTCAACTTTTTTGAGTATTTCATGACTACAAGAGCAATGTTGGTACCCCTTCTCATTTAACATTCACCTGGTTGTGGGATGATACCACTTCAGGAGTTCATGGACTTCTTTGTCTCTGCATTGTTGGTCAGCTCAAAACCATCACTTTAGAGGGATGCCCTGTCTGTTGAGAATTCCATGCATCTTGTAAAAGAATCCCTTAATATTATGAAATAGTTCAGTTTCATTTAGGCTGATATTATTTTGGATACACTCTGAACTCACTTTTCTAGCTTAGTATATCAACCTATGAACTGGAAGTGGAGCTGGTCTCTAGGTCTGACCAGTAGCTGCTTCACTTTGCAGTTGAACTCCCTTGAATGGCTCCTCTGATTGTGAATCGATGCATTTTATGTGCTACAGCTTAGCTATGTGAATCGGTGCATTTTAGGTGTTACAGCTTAACTATGTGAATCAGTGCATTTAAGTGTTACAGCTTAGCTATGTGAATTGGTGCATTGTAGGTGTTATAGCTACCTACTCCTGGTGTTTTTAATCCTATTTTGATCAGTTTCCTTTGCAATCTGATACAAACTTTTTATCTGCCTATATCTGCTTATGGATATCATTGCCCCATGCAGTGTGCATAACATCCACTTACTTGCTTGCAAACAATTATTTGATTCTGATGACCTTTATCCTCATAGAACTAGATGAAGGTCTGTGTGCTGCTGGTAGTGTTATCACATACAGAATAATAATAAGTTTAATTTTGGTAGACATTGTTTCTCATACATTGTGGGGTTTTTTATTGTCTGAGGAAGCGTGGTTGCACCCACGCGAAAGCGCTTACCGTTACCCACTATTTTATGGATTAAAGGAGTTTTTACTACAATTTTGCTACGTTCTTTTGGCTACTTCATGGACTTTTAACTACAAGTGTGATATATTTATTGGTTGCTTTATGGATGTTTAAACGCATTTCATGTGTTACTTTACTGCATCGTGGTAGAGATCAGGTCACTGTTTTTACAGTTACTTTTTTACGCCGTGTTTCCTGGTCTCCTTAAGCTGCAGTTGCCTCTTGTGTTTTTTTGACTTTCTATAGTGTGTGGTAACTGCTCTACACGATGGATACCCAGGTGGTGGAACTTGATTACAGGCCGGAGTCGAGGGATAGCGTACACATACCAGATGGACTGTTGCATCGGGTCTCAAACCCTTTATTGGCTCTGGAGCTTGGTGAGTTCTCTAACGAATCTACATTACTCATACCTGAAGAGAATATTGCTGAATTTAATCTAACTGTTAAAGACTTTGAAGACAAGTTGTATTTATTGCAAAGATATGCCTGGCAGAGGCAACACCTTGAGGCTTCTTTACATCATCGCATTGTCCCTAGAGGAATGCGAGTTTTTTGTATGCCGTCTTATGGAAGTAATCATCCTACCCTGCTTAAGAAATGGCAGGACTTAAACATAGAACAAGGTTTCAGATATATGTCCCTGCTGAATGAATATTTCTTACCACTTGAAACTGAACTGCGTAAAGAAATAGATTGCATGCATAAAAGTCTGTGTGAAAAGTATAAATCTGACTTTGCTAAAAAGAAATTACAGGCTATATTTTCACAAGTTAGTTCTTTCAGTGATAAACTGAAACAGATTAAACTCAAGAAATTGCAAAGAGATTTTAATGATTTTCAAACTGGTCAGATCTTTGTTTGGCCGAGACATAACAATACTCAGTCTTTTGAACAGCGACAGGTTTCATCTATAAATCAAGATGCTGAAGTAGCACACTCCATTGATCTTGTTCCATCTAATGAAAACCCTGCTTTGCCTTTTTTGTCCACTACGGGGACAAATGCTCCTAACTCAACTGGAACTGAATTACTTAATTTTACAGCATCCTCTGCTACACCTCCACCGAATCAGCAAGCTTTTGCTGATACACACCGAACCAATCAATTAGGGGCTAGATCCAAAACCACCCAAGAAGCAGGTCGTTTTTTACCCTACCCGATAAAACAGAAATTTCAAGGGAGAGGTCGTTCACAAAGCAGATGGCCAAGGAAACGGAAAATGTCTGAAGAGAAGTATGGAGTGACAAGGAGACAAAGAATGTGACTGACCTTTTTGTTAATTTATCTGATTATGTTATGGACTCATCTGATGTTAGCCTAATTAATAAGGGCCTTAACTTTATTCCTGCTCAATGCAGCAAGTTAACTGATGTATTATGTGACTTACGTGTCTTTTGTAGGTCAGTAGCCCTAAAAATGTTTTTTAAAAGAGATTTAACTGAACAAAGAAGAAATTCACAATATAATGATCCTATGACTCTGAAATGTAAAAGCAATTTTTCTCCCCCTTTATGTCCGAATCTTGAATGCTTCCTAAAAGCCTGTGAAAAGGATTTTTATGTTTTATTTTCCAGTCACAAAAATAAGATAGCTTATGTAAATTTGACCACTAATGAAATGGCCTCACTAAAGAATTTTAAACAGGTCTCAGATCTAACCTTTAGACCTGCTGATAAAGGTGGTGGTACTATTATCATGAACAAGGCTGATTATACTTCCTTAATGCTTAATATGCTATCTGACAATGACACCTATAGAAGTATTTCTCAAAAGGACATAAATTCTATAGTATCAAGTGTGCATGCCACCCTACATGACTTACTTATGTGTAGGCAGATATCCCCAGAACTTTACAGTTATTTATTTATAGAATTTCCAACTGTTCCAATAATAAAAGGCTTACCTAAGATTCATAAACAGGTTAAACCTTTACCCCTTAGGCCTATTGTTTCAGGTGGCAATTGGGTCACTGCAACAATCTCGACTGTCCTGGAAAAATTTCTTAGACCAATAGTAGATGGGGTCTCATCTATTCTAAAAGACACTTATCATTTGTTAGATAATCTGAGTGATTTGACTCTTGACACCATGAATAAGGACTATTTGCTTATAACCCTTGATGTAAAAATCCTCTTTACTTCCATTCCCAATGATTTGGGTCTGGAAGCTATAAGAGAATTGTTAGTCAGAGATACTAGTTTTCCGAATGATAAAACAATCTTGATTTGTCAACTACTCGACCTAGTACTTAACAATAATCTCTTCAATTTTGATGGTCAAACATATTTGCAAACATGGGGTGTAGCTATGGGCACCCCATGTGCAAATACCTACGCAAACCTGGTAGTTTTAAACTGGGAAAAGGAATTCCTTTTCAGTAACACTGCATTTGAAAAGATTATATTCTACAAACGGTTTGTGGATGACGTCCTCCTAATTTGGGAAGGTACCCTGGCTGAGTTTAAATTATTCTTACAGTTTTTAGAGACTACCACCACATATCTAAGATTTACAATGGAAGCCTCTAAGGAATGTGTAAACTTCTTGGATGTCTCTCTGACTATTAATGAACATGGTAAAGTAGTTTCTTCCATCTTCAGAAAGCCAACTTGGACAAACACGTTACTCCAATTTAATAGCATGCACCCAAGGCACACATTCCCTGGCATTGTCAAGAGTCAATTCATCAGACTGACCAGATTGTGTCATGACAGAATAACTCTTGAACAAGAAATTCACAAAATGGAACTTCTCTCTCTTAATAGAGGTTATGATCTTAAACTAGTTAACTCTATTAAAAATGAAGTTCTGTATCCCTTAGGGCTAGATTTACATCTGCCTAAGAAGCCCAATTCTTATAGGACTAAGAATTTAGGAAAACTATCTAGGATTCCTTACATCACGAAATACACCAGTGATGTAAAGAGTCTAGAAAGAGTTGTTTGTAGAAATTGGAACATCTTAATGACTGATACTTTAATTTCTAGTTTAGTGGGTAATTATCCCACTTTTCTTTATAAAAACTGCCCTAATTTGAAGCAGTTATTGTGCAAGGATAATAAACCAATATTTAGAGACACTACACTGAATATAGGCACAATTCCTTGTGGTAAATGTAATAGGTGTAATAACATCTGTACTGAAACAACATTTATTCATCCTTTTTTGGACTTTATTTTTTGTTTTAATACATCAGCCACTTGTAATTCTAAAAACTTGGTCTACTTAGCTACATGTACAAAATGTACTGCTTTCTATATAGGACTTACGAAAAGAAGACTAGCTGATCGTATTTACAATCATTTATATGAAATTAAGAAAGCATCAGATACAAATGCCCTAGCACAGCATATAAAAGATCATAGAGACCATACATTTTTATTTAGAGTGCTAGAATTGGTGCCTCTAAATGTTAGAGGGGGAGATGACTCTAATAGTTTAGCCTTAGCAGAACTTAGGTGGATACTGAAGTTCAATGCTCACAACTTTCCTGGCCTTAACACCTTTGTGTCCATTAAGCCTATTTTAAATGCTAGGAAACGTTAGAACAGCTGTAAATTTAAAATAACTGTAAATTTAAAATATTTAATATTTAAATTTATTACAAGTTTTTTAGTCCCTATAGTTCGCAATAATAAACATGAACATTGTGTACAACAAATAAATGAATTAATAAATTAAATTATTATTTTTTGATAAATAGTTTATACTTAAAAATTTCGCTTCTATCATATATCTTTTGATATTTTTCATCTTTATTAATTGTCTGTACACTTTCTTAGGGTTGAAATGTTATTGCCATCAGTACACAACCCTTTGTTTCTTTTTCATTTTTATTTTGACCTTTCCAGGTTGAAGCTGTACACATAGGTAACAAATATAAATGTAAATTTAAATATAGATTTTGCTTGTCATAAGTTATTTTAAAGAAAAAAGAAAAAATTTAGTTCATCTTTATAGTTTATGATATTAAGCATATATTATTTATGAGTTATATTTTTTATAGGTATGGCTCTATAATTTATAGTTAATGAAATTAAGTTATATTTATATATTTTTATCTATACATTTATATATTTATATATTTATATTTATATTTTTATACACTTATATATTTATATATTTATATATCATCCATGAAGTATTTTATTATTCTATTTTATTACCTTATGCAATGACACTTTATACCCATATTACACTTATATATATATATATCTTCTTCTATAGCACATCAATAATATCAGACTAACGCTTTAAATAATTATATATATATAAAGAATTTTTATTTAAGCGTAAGTTATATGCTAGGTATTTTTACGCCTTATTCATTGCTTTAGTTTTACTATTTAACTCCTCCCTTGGATGTTAGTAAGCTGTTCTGAAGAAACATGCTCAATGTCAACCGGCGGTTGCATTGTAAGCTTTCTTCCTTAATAATATAGAAATTATATTGTGTAGCGGTATGTTGCAAACACGTTTTTATTTACAATATTTTTATTTACAATGATTTTGTTAGATAGCACCTTTATGTGTTTTGCCAGCTTATTAGCTCACAACTGTTTATAGTTACGGTTTAGCAACTAGACTGACATGAATGATTTTGACCTTAGCTGCACTATGAGTTGCTTGGCTTTTATTGCATTTCACTGTCATCAAACCGTAAATATTGACTAGCTAAAACTATATCTTTAGTTCATTGTATTTAATGTAAAAGTGATTCTTGTTTACTGAAATCTTATATTTATTTTATCATAACAAGTGGTTCGGAAATTTAGACTCATAAAGATGGTTTGAAAAAAAGAAAAAAAGAAAAATGCTTCAGTAGAACTTTAATTGATTTGTTCAGCTTCATGTTAACTTGCAGTTGATTTTTATCTCCTGCATTTATTTTTCTTTATTTTTCTTTACTTTTTATTTTTATTCTGATAAATGGAACGATCTTGGAAATGTTTTTATTTACATTTAGATTGAAGCTGGATGTTAGTAACTCTGTACAATCTATAATAGTTCTGTTTTGTGCCTTATACTCTATATTATAAGAATGCTGTATAGACGCCAGTTTGGTGGTTTTTCTTTAAAGCATTTATTGCCAATTAACTTAATTGGCACAATTAGACTTTAACTTATGCTATTTAAACAATGTTTGTGGGGTTTTTTATTGTCTGAGGAAGCGTGGTTGCACCCACGCGAAAGCGCTTACCGTTACCCACTATTTTATGGATTAAAGGAGTTTTTACTACAATTTTGCTACGTTCTTTTGGCTACTTCATGGACTTTTAACTACAAGTGTGATATATTTATTGGTTGCTTTATGGATGTTTAAACGCATTTCATGTGTTACTTTACTGCATCGTGGTAGAGATCAGGTCACTGTTTTTACAATGTGTACCAGCCTGGTAGATTAGATACAGTGTGCGTTACAAGGTGTAATGTATACTGACCAGGTAGATTAGATACAGTATGCATTACAAACTGTAATGTATGATGACTTGGTAGGTTAGATACAGTGTGCATTACAAGCTGCAATGTATACTAACCTGGTAGATTAGATACAGTATGCATTACAAGCTGTAATGTATACTAACCTGGTAGATTAGATACAGTATGCATTGCAAGCTGTATTGTATACTAACCTAGTAGATTAGATACAGTATGCGTTACAAGCTCTAATACATGTTAACCTGGTAGATTAGATACAGTATGCATTGCAAGCTGTATTAAGTAATAACCTTGTAGATTAGACACTCTACCTGTGTTAAAAGCTATAAGGTGTACTCACCTGGTAGATTAGATACAGTGTGCTTTAGAAGCTGTAATGTATACTAACCTGGTAGATTAGATACAGTGTATGTTACGAGCTGTAATGTATACTTACCTTTTAGATTAGATACAGTATGCATTACAAGCTGTAATGTATACTAACCTGGTAGATTAGCTACAGTATGCATTACAAGCTGTAATGTATAGTAACCTGGTAGATTAGATACAGTGTGTGTTACAAGCTGTAATGTATACTGACCTGTAGACTGGATACAGTGTGCGTTACAAACTGTAATGTATACTAACCTGGTAGATTAGATACAGCGTGTGTTACATGCTGTAATGTATACTGACCTGGTAGATCAGATATAGTGTGTGCTGCATGCTGTAATGTGTAACGACCTGGTAGAGTAGTTACAGTGTGCCTTACAATCTGTAATGTATACTGACTTGATAGATCAGATAGAGTGTGTGTTGCAGGCTGTAATGTGTAATGACCTGGTAGATTAGATACAGTGTGGCTTACAATCTGTAATGTATACTGACCTGGTAGATCAGTACAGTGTGTGTTGCAGACTGTAACTTGTAGATTAGTTACAGCTTGCATTACAAGCTGTAAAACGCATATCTGTTCATATATGTAGGTGAGTCCTCATTTTGGAAAAACATATGTGACGCCATTAACTTTTGCTACCATCTTAAACTTAGATGGGCAATCTATGGCTATAATTCAGATTGGTACGTTATTCTCTTTTGAGATGGACAGTGGCCTGAAGCCTTTTGTTTAATGTTTGCTGTTTATTGAGAAATGTGTAATTATATTGTTTCCCTTTTTCTACATTTTGCTTGCCTGGCCATTTTGCAATTTTAGAGTCAGCTTTTTTCAATATATTTTACTACTACAACTGGATTATATAATTCATTTTCTGCTACTCTCTGATATACATGTTGTTATTGATATTTTTTCCTTTACTAAGCTACTGCTGTTAACATTACACATAGCCTGTGTATTATTCATGTATGTTGGTCAGATACTTGTAGCATTTCTTATCACTTACTTCTCTTAATCTGTTTTTCTTGCCATGGCTTATACTGGTGACCTCATCTTGGATCTGCTCCCAACTTGAATGTGGGTGTATCCATGCATTGATTTACTGCCCCCAATTTGCATGCCCTTAGCCCACAATCTGTTACCTGGCTACAGTACTTTACCCTATGTGTAGCCCACAATTTGTTACCTGGCTACAGTACTTTGCCGTAAGTGTAGCCCACAATCTGTTACCTGGCTACAGTACTTTACCCTAAGTGCAACCCACAATCTGTTACCTGGCTACAGTACTTTACCATAAGTGTCCCTGGCGCTATTCCCTGGTGCTGGGACCTCACCAGCTGGGACTGCATCAATGGCAGATTGGCAGGAAAAATGTAGCAGAGCAGCTTGCATCACACATGCTGGTCATTTTAAGCAGGGGATTTTTTTTGGCTTGCTCTAACTGGGTGGAGCAAGTGTTATTATATGCATCACTGCACATAATGTCATTTACATGTGGGCCCACCTCAAATGCCATAGCTTTGGTAACAATCTGCTCCATGATTATCACATATCCTGATTATCAGGGATGTGTTTTCATGACAGGCAAAAAAAAACACCCTCCCTCCCTCCTTGAGTGGGCAAGGTGGCAAAGCAGCACTTTCCCACTCGACCCCTCTCTCCCTTCTTCCCTAGTTCTTCCAGCTCCAGTGCCTCTAGTGGATCTCAGGTCACCTGGTTCATAGTTATTTCTCCATTTCTCTGTCTCATGGATCCATGATTCCATAGACGGATTTGTTACCTCTAGGTGACACCTCACCTTTAGGTAAGTAACACTGAGGCAGTTACTCTGTGTATTTTAGCTGAGAGGACCTGAGGGGACAATGGGCTGTCAGCAATAATATCTACATGCTGCCTTGGGTAGAAACATTGTTTCTCATGTTCTGTGATTTTGCAAACTGCTTATAAGGCCTCCAGTGATATCTCAGAATAGGTAGCAAAGGCTGTTCTCTCTTAGTCCACATGCAGGTGTTGCATTCTAATACCAAATTAGTCTGAAACCAACAAGAATAATCTTACACTAGTGGTGGCACTGCAGTCTGGCATTTATAATACAGATCTGGCTCATATAAACTTTTATTCTGCTTTTACAGCTGCTTTACCTCCTGAGTTCTATGTTCTTCAATACCTGAATTTGGACAATGTTGGGTGTCGGATTGAGATGTTTTAGTTGTCTTCTGCATAGGCTCCAGTCTACTGCTGGATTATTCAACTTTTTTGAGTATGTCATGACTACAAGAGCAATGTTGGTACCCCTTCTCATTTAACATTCACCTGGTTGTGGGATGATACCACTTCAGGAGTTCATGGACTTCTTTGTCTCTGCATTGTTGGTCAGCTCAAAACCATCACTTTAGAGGGATGCCCTGTCTGTTGAGAATTCCATGCATCTTGTAAAAGAATCCCTTAATATTATGAAATAGTTCAGTTTCATTTAGGCTGATATTATTTTGGATACACTCTGAACTCACTTTTCTAGCTTAGTATATCAACCTATGAACTGGAAGTGGAGCTGGTCTCTAGGTCTGACCAGTAGCTGCTTCACTTTGCAGTTGAACTCCCTTGAATGGCTCCTCTGATTGTGAATCAATGCATTTTATGTGCTACAGCTTAGCTATGTGAATCGGTGCATTTTAGGTGTTACAGCTTAACTATGTGAATCAGTGCATTTAAGTGTTACAGCTTAGCTATGTGAATTGGTGCATTGTAGGTGTTATAGCTACCTACTCCTGGTGTTTTTAATCCTATTTTGATCAGTTTCCTTTGCAATCTGGTACAAACTTTTTATCTGCCTATATCTGCTTATGGATATCATTGCCCCATGCAGTGTGCATAACATCCACTTACTTGCTTGCAAACAATTATTTGATTCTGATGACCTTTATCCTCATAGAACTAGATGAAGGTCTGTGTGCTGCTGGTAGTGTTATCACATACAGAATAATAATAAGTTTAATTTTGGTAGACATTGTTTCTCATACCAATCAGAGAACTCTAGAAAAAAGACTGCTTGCTTTGTTCTGGGAGATCTCTACTGCATTATGTACTTATGTATTATTCAAGGGGGTGAAGAGGCATAGTAGCCTAGCCTGTCTTTCCACTCAGCAGGCCTTTACAGCTGAAGAATATGAGCTTGCCACTCAGTTTCACATGGCTATGTTTGCCTTCTTAAGGTTGAGGGTGGTACCTAGAGCTATCTATTTTGAAGTTAGGCTGATAACTCCATCATATGCTGAAATGAAAACAACATACCCAACCCAACTAACATCCATTAATTATTTTGATTGTAGGTATGCACCGGATAACCTGTGACCTTGGTCCTTGCCTACTAGGTCAATAATCTCTTTTCTGGAGGTACTTGGTTAATTTCTATTTTTAATCATCAGGTATTCTCTTGAACATGAAATCTTTTAATTTACATTAAAGGCGGTCTTCATGACTCATTATTAAGAAGTTTTCACTTCAAGTCTTCCGCACCTCGATGGTCCTCCAATGAAGCAAGTAAACAGCTCTTGGACACAAAACACGTTTATTGCAACAATAAAGGCTCTCCCATAACATCTCCTATTTCTGGATTCCAAGTATATTGTTTCCACATTGTTGATATAAGGGTATTGTGCGCACCTACCACATTTGAATGTCCCTTTCCTACGTCTATATTCACCTCGCTTACTCTCAGGTTGTCCTTCTAATACATTTTTTATATTTGTTCCTTTCCTATAAATACATTTACATGGTGTATTGAAATCCAATTTAAGGTCAGTGATCCTACCAAACCTATTCCATTCCTTTTCTATAATTTTATCAGGTTTGCCTTTATTAGGGTGGCTGACTGATGTATATATCCACTTTTTATATCTTCTTGTTTTAGTTTTGACAAAAATGTTTTTTAATGAATGTTTTAGATGGTGGTTTAAAATGCTTTTGTAGGGCTAATTGAATTGATAGCCTTGCAAAGGATGTTAATTGGGGATGGGTCTATATATTGTGTGCCTCCTGTTTTTTTCCTTATCTTGATAAAATCTCTGAACTGACACAGACAAAAGAGCTTGTGGTTACATTTTAATAAAGTGTTTATGGTGACTAACCGGTCTTGGCAACTTTCTAGTGATTGTGCATTGGACTGTGCATTTGACTGCATTACTGTGGGTGGTCTTGCCCTGCTAGCTCCTGGGTTCAGAGCTCATTTTTGGATTTATTTCATTGTCTTTACCTGGTCTGTTCCAAAAAACTATATCCCTGCAGACTGTCATATAAATAGTAATACCCTAAGTAACAACTGAGTAGTAAGAGACTTAGGAACGCAAGTTGACTGCAGCCTAATCTTTGACCATCATCTGTTTAGTGTGGCGATGAAAGCATTCTCATTCATACACCTCATTAGCAAAGCCATTGCCTCAAGAGTTAAAGAGGTCATAACTCCCCTGTACTCCACTTTCATCAGGCTGATAATTAAGTACAATGCTCCCTTGGTATGTACCTTACTAGGCACCTTCAGCAACTTGAGAGACTTCAGGGATTTCTAACCAAGAAAATTCAGGGTCTCTAGCACATGTCATACATTGAAAGACTGAAGTCACTGTAACTGTGCTCAGTGGCATACAGACTACTTAGAGGAGACTTCTTGTGCCTGGCCTACAGAGCAATCTTGGATTCTAACCTAATGGAAATGCTGCACACCCGCAAATCAAATGGCACAAGGGTAAACTTTTTCAGGGACCTTAACCTGGCCTGCAACATAAATATGACCTGCTGGAGAGACAGATATGCCTCTCAGAGGTTGCCACTCCTCTGGAATAGGCTACCATTTCACATCAAACAGAGCTCCTCTATGACCCTGTTTAAGTTTAGCCTGGATGAGTGAATGGGAAATTGTACTTACTGCTGGGGATTTCACCTATGACCCTCCTAGATATGGGCATTTGTTGCTAACTAAGATCTCAAGTTTTGGCAAGATCTTTTATATTGGGTTTCTGCAGTATTATATTGGGTACATATGGCTAGGCCTATAACAAAGTTTGGGTCAATAGTCCAGTAACCACCTATGAACCTATATATAGCTATCAAATGAGCTATGATTTTCTTAAACCCGTTCTAATGTATTTAGAATCCCATTTCTTTTGTCTATGTGTATATAAAATTTGATTATCTGGGTATACCTCCATGATAGACATTTGATTAGTACCTTAGTACTATTTTGCAGATGTCATAGGACATTGAATTCACCTAAACTGCTCCCCTTATTCTATGACAGAATAATCAGGAGTGACAGATGGGCTTTGCTAGGCATGTGCCCAACAGCTGATGCTCATCTGGTTTGATTGACAAAACAGAGAAGCTCTATATGCAGTTCTTAGCAACTATGCAGTAGCACCTCCTCTTCATTTATCTGTTTGACCTTTTCTCTATAATTAGGTACCACAACCTCATAGTCTTGTTTGTAAGATTATAAATGCAAAACACTATAACCACTGCCCCCTGATAGTCCATCCTCCCTGATAGTTCAAAGGAAATACCACATACCTCAATGCCCCGAACAATTACTAGGGAACCGGTCATCAATGCCCTTTCCAAGGCCAAAAGCACTAACATTTTAGGATGTTCACTAAATACCCTGACATATGACCTCTCTAGTCTACTTGAATCACTTTTCATCTGGAGCCTACAATCAGTTTCTGTGTTCAGGGAATGGAAGATTGCTTCAATTATTCCCCTGCACAAAAGAGGTCCATCCACTGATCTGGGCAACTACAGGCCCATAAGTCTGACCAGCTTCATATGTAAGGCCATGGAAAGAATCATCATGGACATGATAAATGAGTACATAGGTAACCTGCAAATGCTGGACCCATCACAGTTCATCTTTGTTAAAGGAAGGTCATGCCTATTAAATTTGGTGAACTTCTTTGAGAGTACCTCAGGACTCGGTACTGCACCTACTCCTTTTTGGCATCTATTTCTCTGAAGTGGAAGCAAATGCTGAATGTTTATGGCAAAGTTTGCAGATGATTGCAAGCTGGGGATTATCATCAACTCCTCTGCAGGCACAGGCATTCCTCAAGAAGGCCTATTTCTGACTAAGACATTATGCCAAAGCAATGGTCTTAAACTCAATGCTAAGAAATACATAAATTCACCGTTTGGGAAATCAACAATCCCAGCTAATTACCATGTTGATATTACACACCTAGGAGTCAACCCAGTGGTCAGGCATTTGAGTACGTATGTAGACAGTAGCCTTATTTTTGACAACCACGTGGCCACAATGGTGAGAAAATCCTTTTATGTTGTGCAACTTATAAGTAGGTCCATGGTATCTAGGTACAAAAAAGTTATTATCCCACTGCCATTATCAGGCCAATCATAAAGTACAATGCTCCCTTTGGTATGTACCTGACCAGGCATATGCAGCAACTAGAGTGACTTTAGAGGTTCCTTACAAAAAGAATACAAGAAGTAAAAAAACTGCCTTTTGCAGAGCCGTTTCTCTCTACTCAGTCTCCTATAGACTGCTGAGGTATGATCTATGGCTAACTTACAAGGCATCCACAAACCCAACACTTATAAAACTCCTGCATATTGGTAAGTCAAACACTACCGAAAGTACAAGATCTAAGGACCTGAATTTTGTCTGTGATTTAAAGAGAACATGCTGGAGAGATGGATATCTGGCCAAAAGAGTGCTCTCCTATAGAACAGGCTTCCTATCCATGTGAAGCTGAGTTTGCCTATTACCCAATTTATGCACAACCTAGACCAGTGGATGGGGAAAAGGAAATTTACATAAAACCTGCCACCCATGTCCCTTGTGGACAGAGGTAGCTTATAAATGCATGGCCCTCAATGTCCTATTTGGATACAGGACATCATTATTCATTCGGAAAAAAATTGACTAGGCTTTGAAAGGCTCATTGGGTCTTTAGCCTTTTAGCAATCTATTAATCTATGAATTTATGAAAAATTAATCACAATAACACAACATATACTAACAGGATCTGAGACATGGAATTCAATACTTTTGTTAAAGGGCCATCTAACATAAGCATAAAGTATTTTTAAGTCTTTTGATTATTACAGATCTCAATAGCATCTCCTTTACTGATTATAAAGCTGGACATTTTTACCAAGATACTTTACACATTTTCAGAGCATCACAGCTTTAGTTTAGCTGTTTAGATTATAATCTTTGGGAATCTTCAAGATACTGAGATGCTATTTAACTAACCAGAATTTTCTTTTTCTGTTGATATGAACAATTTTGTGCAAGGAGATACAATATTCATCCTGGATTTATACTAGTATAAACATGTAGCATAAGTATCTAAATAGTATTTATTTATAGCTTTTGTTTAGCAGGAAAGTACGACTTGGCACAGGACCCATTTTCAGTGAAGACCCGGGAATAAAGGTTCCAATGTACAAACAACAGTAATAGAGAGCATGACACTAACATATGAAAGGTAATAATTTACAATAGTAATTACAATATTTTTCAAAAGAGGGAGAACTGCATTTAAAGTTTGATAAAAGTATACAGGCAGCCATATTGTTGTTGTTTTCAACAGAAAGCAATATGTCTTACAAGAGTTACAGTGGTGAGAGAGCTAGAGTTGAGAATTAGAAGACAAGGGTAGCTGGGGGCGAAGGAGTATAATAAAAGGGAGAAGAAAGTGAGTTACAATACAGGTAGGAGGAGGATATAGAGGAGTGATGAGGCTGAAGAGGAGTGATGTGCTAATCTGGTGTAGCACATTTGTCAAGAGTTGAGTAAGTGAGACTTTCAGTGTAGTTTGAATGACTTTAGTGATTAGTCCTGTTTGTACGTTCTCTAAATTTCATAGGATCATTGGAAGTCACTAGGTTATTGGCCCTGAGGCCCTTATAAGCCTAGCCAAGAGTTTAGCGCATGTTTAGCCAAGTCAGCACCCTATGCCCCCAGTCCAGCAGGGACACAGGTAGAATCCCAGGGGTGTATTTTCTGTTTCCCATCTAGTTATCCAGGTTGCACTTAAAAAGGAATAATGAGGTACTCTGCTTGACATGGAGAGGGAGTCTACTCCACAGATGGGGGAGTTTCTGGGACACAAATCTATCCCACCAACAAGTCCTATTGATGTCACTAGCCAGGTTGAGGTCAGGTTACTTGAGTGGAGCTTGACCTGCAGATATGTAGCAGTCCCCTCAAGGCGGGGTCTCAGATTGCTTTGTATGCCAAAGAGAGGTCACCTCTGAGGAGTCTGTATGAAACTGAGTAGAGGGACAAGGCTTTTAGCCTGTCAGTGTAGGATAAATGTTTGAGGCCTTGGATTCCCCTGGTGAGGAACATCTGTGTTCTCTCCAGCTACTGCATGTGCTTTGTGAGGTACATGCCGAAAGGAGAATTGTACTCAATAATGGGTCTTATAAGGGAAGACTACAGGGATGTTATGATCACCTTGTCCCTTACTAATGAGATGGGCCATGTAGAAACATTTCCGTACAATGGAAGCAACATGGTGGTCAAAAGTCAGGTTGCTATCAACCTGGATGCCCAAATCCCTCACTATGTTTGCATGCTTAGGATGTTGTTGTTAATGTGATAATTTGTGGGGTTGTCACTCTGCCCAAAGGAGATGATGATGCATTTTTTGGTATTCATCTTGAGGCCATGTTTATGGCTTCACTGGTTTGTTTGGGTGAGACCCTCTTGGAGGATGCCCACTTCACTAGGGGAATTGATGACAGTGCTCAGCTTACAGTCATCTGCAAACCTGGTCAGCCATAGCCCATTGGTTTCGGCCTGCACCTCAGAAAAGTATATCCCACATAACAGAGGCCCCAAGACCGATCCCTGGGGTACGCTGCTCGTTACGGGTCTACTACTTGAGGTGGCTTCCCATATTTTGACTAGGTGGGTTCTATCAGTGAGCCAGTTTGCTACCCATCTGATAACATACAGATCGAGGCCTAGTTGAGAGAGTTTACCTATTATGCCTGAGTGGGGAATAGTGTCGAAGGGTTTGGCCAGGTCAAGGTAGGAGATGTGTACCATCTTCCTCTCATCCATGGCTTTGGCGACTGTCTCAAAGAAGTCGACCAAATTTAACAGACATGACCTCCCCTTAACGAAACCAAACTGTGTGGGATCTAGTGTTTGGAGGGTGCCAATGTCCTTTTAATGAGGTCCTTGATAATCTGTTCCATAGCCTTGCAGATCAGGCTAGTTAGAATGATGGGTCTTTAACTTACCAGATCAGTGGAAGCTCCATCTTTGTGCAAAGGGATTACAGTGAATGTCCTCCACTCAGCTGGGACAAAGCCTGTACTCAGGCTTTGGTTGAATAGTGCGTCTAATGGTTCTGCAAGTTCCTGCCTGAGTTCATGTAGGATGCAGCCTGGGATCTTTTCGTGCCCCATGAAGGCTGCATTTTCTGCCTTTGAGAGGGCAGTGATGACCTGTTCCCTAGAGATAAGGGGAGGAGGCAGGTACTGGGGATGCCCTTAGCCTGTAAGTTAGCTATATATATGGCATTTGTGCATGTGGTGTTCTTAACTACCAGTTCTGAGCAGATCTGGGTGCTACCTTTGAGACTGTGGATGTATGTGAAGAAGGCCTTATGATTGTCTCTAGTAGATGTGGCCAATTTGGACTCAAAGTTTGCTTTGAAAGATTTCACTAGTGCTCTTATTTGCTTGTTCAGGCTAAGGACAGGTTGCTTCCAAATGAGCACCTGCTCTTTCTTGGTCCTGGACAGCAATTTTTTCCTTTTGTTATAGAGTTTATTTATTGCAGATGTCCACCAGACAGTTTTACTCTTCCTTGCGGAGTATGATTTCATCCTGTCAGGTATTCCTGATTTCATGCATCTATATAAATGCTCATATAGTACTTTGGTGTATATTTGGACATCAGTGCCAGTTCCTACACAGGGAAATGGGACTGTGAAGCTGTTTATACCAATCCTCAGGAAGTTGTAATCAGCTTTGGAGAAGTTTTTTGTTTGACCCTAGCTAGAGGGGGGGGGGGGTCAGGGGGATAGTAACTTGGAAAGTGACAGTGTTATGGTCAGATGTTACCAGGGAGGATGATACTGTAGAGATGCTGCAGTAGTTACTCATGTTGGTTAATACAAGTCCAAGATATTATCACATCTTGTGGGGGTATCGACTAGCTGTTCCAAGATGTTTGCATTGACAAAATCTAGGAATCTCTGGGTATTTGTGTTTTGGCATGAGTAGTTCTTCCAGTCTATGTTTGGGTAGTTAAAGTCACCCAGGATCAGGGTAAAGGGTTGAATCTTGATAGATTCAAAGAGGTCCAAATAGGCAGAGAGGGCATCTTGAGTAAATTTTGGGGGCCTGTAGCTAGCTATGATTTGAATAGGGGTCTTGTCAATGGTTAACTGCACCTGGAGTGTCTCGTGTGTGTCATACTGACTGTCCAGCCTGGAGGTGTGTATGTCTTTAATATATATTGAAACTCCACTTTTTTTGGTTTTCCTATCCACATTGTGGGGTCTGAATGTATGACAGAATAAGTAACCAGGTAAGGCTGGGGTGCTCCCTGCAGCTTTAAACTAGGTTTCTGTGATTGCACAAATGTCAGCATCTTCCAGGGTTAAGAATGCTTGTAATGAGTGCAGTTCATGTTTAGACTCCTAGCATTTAGCAGCAAGACCTTTAATTTGTGTTTTATTGAAATTTTTATGTTGGTAGTTTTGACCTCATCACTTTTGCTAAAAAAGGCACTATGGGAGAGGCAAGAGCCTTTGCCAGAAGCCTGAAGCCCAAGTGAGACAGATGCAGGCCATCCCTGGCAAAGCATCGTGGTCTGTTGATCATATCTTCCCAGGCTATCAGATACTGGATCTCCCTGGAATGACACCAGAAACTAAGCCAATTGTTAAAGTCAGTCATATAGTTTGGATGAGTTTTGTTTGTGGTCAGAGTTTTCCTGGCAGCATCCCTAAGTTTCATGAGATGTTTGTTGCTTCTGGATAGTCAGGGTGCAGAATTTGACTTAACTCATTTTTATCTAAGTGAGGCCAGTTCATTTAGGATTTTTAGGAATATATTATTGGAGTGACATTAAGTAGTAGATTCATCCATTTTTAGTGTTTTAGGTATGAGATGAAAGTCTTTGTTGAAGTTTGAGAAATTATGAGTCACAAAGGATGTGCAGCAGGTAAGGGTGATAAAGGATAGTGAGGGAAATGTACTCACAAGTGAGGAGAGTGTGTTGAGTAGATGAAAAAAGTACTTTGAAGGGCTGATGAATGAAGAGAATGAGAGAGAGAGAAGGTTGGATGATGTGGGGATAGTGAATCAGGAAGTGAAACAGATTAGCAAGGAGGAAGTAAGGACAGCTATGAAGAGGCTGAAGAATGGAAAGGCTGTTGGCCCAGATGACATACCAGTGGAAGCATGGAGGTGCTTAGGAGAAATGGCAGTGGAATTCTTAACCAGATTGTTTAATGAAATTTTGGAAAGTCAGACGATGCCTGAGGAGTGGAGAAAAAGTGTTTTGGTACCTATCTTTAAGAATAAGGGTGATGTGCAGAGCTGCAGTAACTACAGAGGGATAAAATTGATCAGTCACAGCTTGAAGTTATGGGAAAGAGTAGTGGAAGCTAGGATAAGAAGGGAGGTGATGATTAGTGATCAGCAGTATGGTTTCATGCCAGGAAAGAGCACTACAGATGCAATATTTGTTCTGAGAGTGTTGTTGGAGAAATACAGAGAAGGTCAGAAGGAGTTGCATTGTGTCTTTGTGGACTTAGAGAAAGCATATGACATGGTGCCTAGAGAGGAGTTGTGGTATTGTATGAGGAAGTCGGGAGTGGCAGAGAAGTATGTAAGAGTGGTACAGGATATATATGAGGGTAGTGTGACATTGGTGAGGACTGCAGTGGGAGTGACAGATACATTTAAGGTGGAGGTGGGATTACATCAATGATCAGCTCTGAGCCCTTTCTTATTTGCAGTGGTGATGGACAGGTTGACAGATGAGATCAGACAGGAGGCCCCGAGGACTATGATGTTTGCAGATGATATTGTAATATGTAGTGAGAGTAGGGACCAGGTTGAGGAGACCCTGGAGAGGTGGAGATATGCTTTAGAGAGGAGAGGAATGAAGGTCAGCAGGGCTAAAACAGAATACATGTGTGTAAATGAGAGGGAGGGTAGAGGAATGGTGAGGATGCAGGGAGTAGAGTTGGTAAAGGTGGATGAGTTTAAGTACTTGGGATCAACAGTTCTGAGTAATGGTGCGTGTGGAAGAGAGGTGAAGAAGAGAGTACAGGCAGGGTGGAATGGTTGGAGAAGAGTGTCAGGAGTGATTTGTGACAGACGGGTACCAGTAAGAGTGAAAGGGAAGGTCTACAAGAGGGTAGTGAGACCGGCTATGTTATATGGGTTGGAGATGGTGGCATTGACGAAAAGGCAGGAGTCAGAGCTGGATGTGGCAGAGTTAAAGATGTTAAAATTTGCACTGGGTGTGACTAGGATGGACAGGATTAGGAATCAGTATATTAGAGGGTCAGCTCAGGTTTGACAGTTTGGAGACAAAGCAAGAAATGTGAGATTGTATTGGTTTGGACATGTGCTGAGGAGGAATGCTGTGTATATTGGGAAAAGGATGCTAAGGATGGAGCTGCCAGGTAAAAGGAAAAGAGGAAGGCCTAAGATAAGGTATATGGATGTGGTGAGAGAGGACATGCAGGCGGTTGGTGTAAAAGAGCATGATGCAGAGGACAGGAAGAAATGGAAACAGATGATCCGCTGTGGCGACCCCTAACGGGAACAGCCGAAAGAAGATGATGATTAAAGAGGTGGTGTTTCTGGAATGGTCATTTAAAGATTCTGCAAGGTTCCAGAGTTAGGAATTTTACCTGGCATAGAAGTATCCAGTCTTTTGTGGTACACATTATTTTTATTGTTGAAGTGAGTTGGAGTGGTGATCAGTTATGTTAGTTAATATAGATTTATGGCATGGGTAGAGCTGTTATTGGAGGGAGAGAAAGAGAGAAAGAGCAAGAGAGAGTCAACATTTAAGTCACCTAATAATAGTTTTTCCTGGGGAATGTTGGATGCTGCCCAGTAGAAGAGATCTTTTGTGTGCTAAGATTGTTTTTTGGTTGGATATAAACTCCTACTACGTACAAGGATTGTGTTGATTTAGTTTGAGAGTAGCTATGAGGCTTTAAGTTTTGTTGAATTGGGGGTGATGCTGTTCAAGGAGATAGGGTGAGCTACAAAGTGTTTATAGAGTAATGCAACTCCACTTGCTCTCTTTTGTTTTCTGTCTGACCTGAGTATGTTATACTCTGATGGGAGTATCTCATTATCATTTATTTAATTTTTTTAGCCATGCCTCTGCTATTACACATGTAGTTCTGGTTATAGATGCTTCAAAAGTTAATATGGATGCTGAGTAGAGAAGAGGAGTTTGTGGAGTCAGGCTAAGTCTGTTGGTTATGGAATTGTGAAGGTTTCTATTATACTTAAGGAAGACTACAGTTTTGAGAGGGAGCTATGTCTGTGACATCAGGTGGCACTTTATTGGTTTTGTTAGAGAGGTACAGAATGAGGGGTATTGGAAGGAGTGACAGAGTATATGAGTGATAAGAAGTTAGATGGGTGAGGATTAGGAGGAAGAAGAGAGTGGGTACTAGTGAATACATCATGACTGGAGAGAGAGAGGATAGGGTGGGTGTGTAGGTATGACTGAAGAGTGATATTAAATAATTCTGTGTTGGTGTTGGCAGAATGTTGTGGTGGTCCGGCTTGAAAATATATTATGTGAACTGTGTAGGAGCCTCTAATGTGTTTTTTGTTTGAATTTATTAAATGGAGTGGCCCAGTATGGCTGAATTGTAAAATATTATAGTATTGTAGCAGGTTGTGTTTAGATGTGTGAGGATGTGCATCGACTTGAGCTTGAGTGTCTTGAATGGAGTACAACATTTAGTAGAATATCAGAGTTAAGGGTAGGTGTTTGAATGCCTTGTGTGGCTTTACGAGGTGGTCAGATAATGTGATTTGAGGGTGTGTTATAAAAAGGAAAAACCTAAGGATCTGGATGGTGGTTGGGAATCGGGGGTGAGAAGAGGAGTGAAGTGGGCCATATCCCCACACTTGCATGAGTCAATCAATCAGTCTGCAGTTGCTCAGTACACCTGTGAGGTTTGCCCTTGACTGAAAGAGATTTGCAGGTAAGAGAAATAAAAGTTTATATATTTATTTAATGAAGCTTAATGGTCAGCTAAAGAAAAGTGCAAATTAAATTAAACGGATATCCCAGGACAGTTAATCATAATACCCAAGTAAGTTCACTTAAAATAAAAATTCTTATGGGATGCTGAGTAGTGCAGGAGAACACTGGCTACCTCGTGCAGATAAAAACAAAAGTATAAGAACCTCAGGAAAGCATGTTTTTGACAGCAACTGGAAGTTATTAGCATTTGTTCTCTATTAGTAAAAGCCACCATTGCAATACTATATGTGCCGGTGGCCTCTATTTTGAGAATATTGACCAGGTAATTCTGTTGCTATTAATGTAGCACTTTGTACCATTATGGTTAAGTCTTAAGAAGAGCAGATGTTGCCTAGATAATGCTAGTGAAGGACTTCCTGACAAAGCATTATGAGCTCTGCTGAAGTTTGGTGTAGGTGAGTTTAAAGCTTGTAGTGGCTAAGTATTCTAATTAGCAAATTTATGGATTTCTGTATGCAATCAAACACTGGAGAGAGTGTTTGGAGCAGCTGAATAGGATGGACTAATGGTACCAAGTCTACACTTGGAGTTCAGTTGAACTGACCATAGTTAGGCTGCTTTTGGAAGAGAATAGCCTAGCAGACTAATAGCCCTATCCCTTTACTCTGTCTCCTACCGACTATTAATGGGTGATCTATGCCTAAACTATAGTGCACCCATGAATCCAGCAGTGATGGAACTGCTGCAAATTCTCAAGACAAGCTGCTTGAGGGTTACCCAGTCTACAGATCTAAATCTGGACTGTGGGGAAAAACAAAACATGCTGGAGAAACAATATGTCTCTCAGAGATTACCCTTTCTCTGGAACAGGCTTCTTATTCATGTAGAGCAGAGCCCTTTTCTGGCCCTCTTCAAATGAATTTTGGATCAATGGTTGGGAAATCATAAATTCACTCTTGGGTGGTGCCTATGTCCCTAATGGTCATGGGCAGTGTTTTAAATACTCACATTCATAGGCACAAACTTAAGCCATCCTTTAGCCCTTAGAGATCAAAAATTGGGTACAATTTGGGTAATAATGGCTAGACTTTTAAGGGCTCTTAAGCTGGTAGCCTAGTAATCTGCTATGAGCCCATGAACCTATACAAATAAGCTGACCAGCATGGAAATTATATATTGTGAAAAAACAATGTGAAAGGTAAGGAAAATAAGTGGCTGTGGGTGCTACTACCTTAAGTGCTTAAAGGCTTGTTTGCAATATTTATTTCTAGGTTACTTTAATTCAGTAGAAAATGTTTAAATATTTGAAGAAATCATGACTTTTGTTTAGTTTTGATATTTTTTCTGTACATTCTACTCAGCTGTAGCACTGTCAAGATACTCATTGCCTTTCTATGTTTTGAGGTGATTTTGCAGAAGAAAAGCAGGAGCATATTTCTATTTGTGATGCTGCCCAGTTTTGTATACTGTTCTGTGCAGTTCCTGGACTGCTACACTAGTCTTCAGTATGTAGTCTGGCAGTTTAGTACAGCAGAATAAGGCTATGAGTTACCAATGAGCTTCATCCTGCAGTCCAAGTTTGGTTTCCTTAGCCTCCATCTGCCTAGTGAATGAAGTAACATAACCAGACAGGTTTCCCTAGCTGCACCTGAAAAGAGGCTTGTGTCTGATCTGCATACCATGTGAACAAATAAACAAAAAAGTATGCATTAAGTATGCCTCCAAGAAGATTATTTTAAACCATTTGATTATTTGCCTTCAAAATGCTGTATCTGACAATGTGCCTCTAAAATGAGAGCATAGAACAAATGGTGGGGGCTAAGGTAAAACTGTGACTCTGTACTGGGTAGTTTCTTTTGAAGGCTGTATTACATTTTTTTGTTGTTTAGTATATATTCAGTTAAAAATAAGTGAATAAAATGAGGTTTTACAGCTTACTGTGGTAACTGTGTACAGTTCTTTCTAAAATAAGTTATACAATGCAGCATGAGAATATTGGCAGTCTGTTACAACACTGTTTTTTCTCAGTGCAATGAGGGAGATAGTTTTAAATACTGTTTTTCACTGATTTCATCTCTTAGCAAGAAAACAAAACCTGCCAGACTACAATAGTAGCCTAAAGCATACTTACATTGTTTCCAAATCATAATGTAATGTTGCAAATTTGCTGTCAATGGGAACATTGTTATACTGAAACTGAATGGAAGGTTAAGTTTTTTTTCTTTGTGCTACTGATAACTTTTTCTGGATGCATTAAGGACAACCCACTGATGTGTTGCAAGAATAATAGTTAACATTGCTAAACTGCCTATTAAATAATTTTCTCTCCCTTTTTTAGCCAAGGCATTTGCTGTGGTAATTACCTAACTTAGTATATTGCATGCCTATAAATTGATTATTACCCCCGATGCTTGATGGTGTCAATATTTAAAAAAAATGAAAAATGTTCATTGTACTACAGGATAACAATTTGATACAAAAGATAGACCAACACTAGTTTATTGGTATCTTGAAAAATGCTCACTGCATTATAATTTGTTTAATTTGCCTATGATTTATGTCTCACTTGTAAAACACTTTTTACGATGTAATGTATAGCTGTTTTCTTGAGTTAGCTATAATATGTTTAGTTTAGTTTGTTTAGTTTCCTTTAATGTGTGTCTAACATATAAAATGCAATAACGCCCTAATGTAGAGCTGTTTTTAGAGTGATGTTTATCAAAATGCACCCAATACACTATAGTACTTAGCTGCTGTTGATCATACTGCCTAATTGTAAACCAGCTTCCATTCTCTCTACTCCTAGTTTTCACTCTTATCTTCTCACTCATCCATTTGTTCTGTTATCTGTAGGTCTTCTCTTATACACTCCTTTTTCTTTTGCTAATTTCACTACCATTTTTACTCTGTGTAATCCTTGTTCTTTATTTTGTCTATTTCCTCGAATATCTAAGCCAGTTACTTATTTACTTGCAGTCCTTGCCTTATATCTAACCCTGTGCTTATCTCCTCCTTTTTCACAGGTGTAAGTGCCACTAAAAACAGCCCTGTATAAATAACCATTCAGAGCTAGCTTAACTATCATGAGCAACTGAATTTCTAAAGCAAAAGTATAGTGCTAAAGCAAAGGACTCCCCTGCTCCATACAACCTCCAGACAATTAACATATGTGATATTATTTAAACTACTACACTGTACTTAGATGCTGCACTTTATTTGTGGCCCCTCATGTATCACCAGAACTTGCTCACATACCCCTTCTTCCAACAAAGGCCACTTCATCCTTTAGGTCTATACAGTAAACTGTAAGGTTTCTCTGTGGTTAATTTCTCTGAATTAGAAGTCATGCCACTTCCCCCAGCCCTATTCTAAGAAACCCTGTATCCTTTCAATAAGACTATTCCTTTTCTCTCCCATTGTAGCTTTTTCCTAAGTGTAATTTTAGCTTCAGTATCTACTCTCCCATACAATAAATATAAATATCCTAGCCTACACTTCTTAATTGTTGTACCTCTGCTCTTCACTGCAGCATGCTTCTGCTTGAGCTGACTGCAAAACCACTGATTGTTTTTTTTTGTCATGAACAAGCTCTGACCAATTTTAACCCTCTCTGTTTGCCCTTGCTATGTTCGGGCTCACTCTGCTCCCCATACCCTACCCCCATTCCCACCCACCCCCACATCAATTACATTTATTCTCACCACAACTCCACCCCTACTCCATTGTCCAATAACAATTAACTCCTCCTCCCATTCAATCATCCAGTAACAACTAACACCCCTACCACTCCATCACTCAATGGTAACTCACTCATTTGATACTACTTTAAAAAAACATCTAGCATCCTCACATCACTTTACCTACCACATCTTCTATCCTTGCTATTTTCTAATACATCAAAATTATCTCTAACAAAAAAAACAGCTCATAATACTTCTTCACCTTATCCAATATGATCTCCATACATACACCTATCCCTCTACTTTGCCCCCTCGCCCTCTTAATATGCATCCTATCTTAACTAACATCCCTACGCATAGCTCCTACACCTCAAAATATCACATCTCTAACTGCTATACAATCCTCAGCTCTCTCCAGCTACTCACAAATATTCCTTAGCCTGTACATCCTCGACATATGTCTACAAAGTAAACTAAAACTACTTCCCTTCCAAAAAAGCATTCACAACTTTATATCTAACTCCAGTCACTTAAAAAGAAACCTCCCATCTTTTACTTACTTGTACAAGCAATCTAACATATTCTTATGTAGAGATATCTACCCAAACCCAGGACACAAACCTTTGAATGGCACCCTCCCTAGTTCATATAAATTACTAAAATTCACAACAATCAATTTCCAAAGTATTAGAAACAAAATACCAGAATTCCATGCCTGGATATTACTGAATAAACCAGACATATTAGTTGCAACTGAAACTTGGCTGAAACCCTACATAAAAGATTTAGAATTCCTCTCCCCAAGGTATGCCTTCCTATGGTCTGACAGACCTCATAAAAAAGGAGGAGGAGGAATTCCTTTACTGCTTCCTAACACCTACACTGTTGTCTCATATGCCAAACCTATTCCACAATTTTCTACAGATGAGATACTTATATCATTTCTCAAACTGAGCAATTCTGAGTATCTCTGCATCATAACCATATATATCCCCCCGGTATCAATATTCCCATTCTAGAGGATATTCTTGCCTGGATAACAAACAATATAAATAATGAGACAATTATATTATCCTAGGCTATGTAAACATAAATTGGCTAGATTTCTCCAGTCTATCTCCATCAGCTAATATCAACCTCTTCACCTTTACACAGCTAATAACAGATACAACCTGGCCTAACAGAAATAAAGACAGTGGCTCAATTCCTGACTGTATACTAGTCTCTGACCCTCCAAAATTTCAGCAGCAGGCACACTTTCTAGCAGCATTAGTAACCACCTACCAGCCTATATACTACTTTCCCATTCTAGAGGATATTCTTGCCTGGATAACAAACAATATAAATAATGAGACAATTATATTATCCTAGGCTATGTAAACATAAATTGGCTAGATTTCTCCAGTCTATCTCCATCAGCTAATATCAACCTCTTCACCTTTACACAGCTAATAACAGATACAACCTGGCCTAACAGAAATAAAGACAGTGGCTCAATTCCTGACTGTATACTAGTCTCTGACCCTCCAAAATTTCAGCAACAGGCACACTTTCTAGCAGCATTAGTAACCACCTACCAGCCTATATACTACGCAAAACCAGCCCTATACCTTCCCAACACCAATACAAACCAACTAGAAATTTAAGCAGCTTTAGTCCTACAACTCTTAATGAAACCCTTAATTGGAATATACTAAAAGTCTTGCCCCTTGATGAGGCTCTTGAGCTCTTTAACATCACATTCCTCAACACCATAAACAAACTAGCCCCAGTAAGACAAAAAAGAGTAAAAGTTAAGCATGCCATATGGTTCTCTAGAGCCACTGAGCAAATCATGACTGCCAGGGACAAAATATGGAAAAAATGGCAAAAGTATATGAATCCCACTGATCTCCTACAATTTAGACAGCTCTGTAATCAAGCAAAACACCTAGTTATTAATGACAGGAAAGAATATTATCTAAGCCTCCAAAGAAAAACAAAATCCTTTTGGAACTCCATCTCATCTCTTATTAACCCTGGTACCAAAAATAACCCCTATTCATTCCCCAAGAAAACAGCCAGTGAAATTCCCACCCTCTTAAACTCACAGTTCATCGATGCAATAGCTAAACTCACCACTACCTTTCCCCAAACTAAGTCCAATACCAACTCTCCTCACTAACATCTCCTTCACAGGATGTGACAACCCCCTCCCTACCCACCTTTTCTTTCTCCCCCATACTCATCACTATGATAACTAAACTTCTCCTAAAAATGAAACCAGTCTCTTGTGCTCCTGACAACCTACCCTCAGAATACCTCTAAATTTCAGTGAGATCCATTGCCCATCCCATCAGCATACTTCTCAATAGATCCTTCCAAGAGTCCTATGTCCTTACTGTCTGGAAAAAAATCATGCATTCTTTCTCTCCATAAAGGTGGTAATAATACAGATATGTCTAATTTCTGACCCATTGTTATCCCCCCCCCCCTGTAAAATCCTGGAAAATGTATACATCATCAACTTCTAAACTATCTACTACTAAACCAGTTCCTCTCCCCAACTCAACATGGATTTAGGCCAGGTCACAGCACAACTACCACTCTCATTTCCTTTATGGACATAGTCAACCATGCTAGGAACTCTCTTAAATTTATATTATCACTCTTTCTTGACCTTTCAAAAGTTTTTGATAGTCTCCCACCCCCTACTCCTCAGTAAGCTCTCCAATTTAATTATCTCTCCTCCACCTCTAAACTGGTTTGCTAAATAAAAAATAGAGAACAATCAACTAGATGGCTCAACTGTTTCTCTTCATTTCTTGAGTGTTCCACAGGTGTTCCCGGGGCTCCATCTTAGGACCCCTTCTTTTTAGTATTTTTATAAATCACTTTCACTCCACTCTTAAAAATGGATCTGTTGTACAATATGCAGATGATTCAACCATTATTTGCTCTGCTAAATCAACAACAGAACTTCTGGAAATAACCCAGAATGCTTTTACTGTTACTGTAATGTGGATGGCCAATAATCAGCTAGCCTCCAACTCCCAACAAAACCAAATTGCTGCTATTTACTCCCAAGAAAAACCTATCGGCTAACAAGACAGATTTCATCATTCATTCTCAAAGCAACACCACTATGGAGGTGTATCTGACACATTAAATTACTAGGAGTTATTCTAGATGAAAACTTGACATTTGACCTCCATATCCACAATAATATCAAAAACACAAACCAAAAACTATGCACCCTCTATCGACATAAACACTTTCTTAACTGCTCTACTAAGCAGTCTCTTGCCTTAACCTTTGTCTTACCTTCTCTCCTACCTTCTCTCCTGTATGGTGCTCCTCTCCTTACTAATATCCAGTCCTCCCTAAAAAACAAGCTTGAGTCCTGTTACAGGTTCACCAAGTTTACAACCAACACAAAAGATTCTTACCATCACAGCATCTCCCTAAAATCACTTAACTGGCTTAAACTTCCACATTATCTAACCTACCTACAACTAATCACAGCACAGAAAATCATTTAAAATCCCTCAGACTGCAGAGCCCTTTCTTCTACCTTAACCCAGTGCCACACAAACAGGCCACTGAGATCTGAAAATCAGCTTCTCCTGCAAGTAGACAAACTCCCAGCAGGTGACATGCTCTATTCCTTCGCTATTGCCTCTCCCAGTAGCTATCAGAATTGGCAGTAATATCTCCTTCAAAAAATCTCTGTGGCCATGCAGATGTCTCAATTCTCATCCATCCATAACCGCATTCCCCACACCATAAGTCATATTCACTTTAGCTGACATCCTCAGCTATTCAAATCTTCCTTTATCACTAATTAAGACACAAACAGCTATCTATCTGTGCCTTACCATCTGGCTACGCCTTGCTATCAGCTAATATATCAATTACATACTACCCTACAATACTGTGCTGGTTGACACTCTTAGTACAACTTGTAAATATTTCTATATGACTGCTTTTATCACTGTATTATTTCTTAATTAGTAGGTATCTCCGAACTGTACTAATCTATACATATATGTTTACATGCTTCGTACTCTGTTGTGTGCAACAGCTCTGCTTTTGTATAATACAGTTTGTGATCTAATAACTGCTTTGAATTGTATGTACTATTATGGTAACTGCCTTGTGGAGCTTTTCTCCCCGAGCCTCCACTGAAAATGGACTCTTTTGGCCCAGTGGACTTTCCCAGTAAACACATGCCAATAAATAAATAAATAAGCAATAATCACGATTTATTTACATTGCTAAGCTGTGCTGTCTGGTGTGTGTAAGTCTGTGTTTAGAGTTTTCCTTAGTTTATGCAGAATCAATCCGTTGGTAACTACTTTTTTATGTGCAGCGTGATTAGTTAGTTGGTCTGCCTATAATCGCATAATTGTACACAAACTGATAGACATGATACAGTTTGCTTTTAAACTTACTCAGCACTGGCTGACACAGCTTTATTGAAAGTAAACCAATTAAAAAATGCAAGCCTATGCTATAATGCCAGCTATCACAACGTAGACCTGTCAGCAGGTAACAGCTGTGAAGATGCACACTCACACTGTGGGCTAGTTGAAGCTAACAGATTGGAGCTGTGTCTTTAGGCAGAAAGGCATCATTTTATTTTGTAAAGGATCATATTAAACTTGGCAGGATGGCAGTAACTGGCTGCCTAGCGAGTATTTTGTTATATTGTGTTTTAGAGAATGGGTGACCTGTACATCTTCACTCTGATTGAAAAACAAACATTCTCCAGCAGGCTGTTATTGTATAAGTAATGCCTATTAAAAATAACCCTTCCCCTGTGCTTCATAGCATCATATTAAGTTGCCATGAAGTTTGGAGTTGGATAAAAAAAAAACAAGCGACCACCAATTTTTACACAGAGTAGACAGCGCTTTGCTATATAGTGAGTGTAAAATTAAAAAAAAGTAAATAAAGAAAACAAGTGCTGACTGTGTGTGTGTGTGTGTGTGTGTGTGTGTGTGTGTGTGTGTGCGTGTGTGTGTGCGCATGTGCATGGGTGTGTATGTGTGTATGTGCATGTCTGTACATGTGCATGTGTGTGTATGTGTGTGTATGTGTGTGCGTGCATGTCTGTACATGTGAATTTGTGTGTGTGTGTGTGTGTGTGTGCATGTCTATGTATATGTGCATTGTGTGTGTGTGTGTGTGTGTGTGTGTGTGTGTGTGTGTGTGTGTGTGTGTGTGTGTGTGTGTGTGTATGAGAGAGAGTGGCAAAAAGTGTGAATGAGAGAAAGGAAGAGACAGCACACACTGTTGTCTTTTCACAAGTATTCCACCACATATAGTCCTTAAATAATACAAATGTTTGAAACTCTAGTGTCTGGCATTATTGGCTGAGTTTAAGTCCACAGTAAATCATCAGTAAATCAACCATTATATGAGAGACAGAGCAGAACTATGCAACAAAGTCAGGGACAGTTAACAGATATGGGTGGGGTTTTGGAGGTGTTACTAAGCCTTGCATTTGATGATTTTTTTTCATTCATTTGGACATCTCAGTTCAACTCACTCAACCAAGTGGCCATAACTGCTAGGCACGTGTGTGTGTGTGTGTGTGTGTGTGTGTGTGTGTGTGTGTGTGTGTGTGTGTGTGTGTGTGTGTTTAGACACTGAATACTTACATAACTTACATTTTGGATGTAAAATACTTCCTCCAACAACAATTGCAAATGATACAGCAAGTTTGAAACATTAGGCGGATTAACTATTTTACATCAAAAATCCAAAAAAAAAGAATATAATTAAAAAAATACAAAAATTTTAACAATTAGCCTATTCGCTAAGGACAATAATGCCCTCCAGAATGTGGTGTTACTGGGGAAATACCATCCTTAAAAAGATGTAGATGCCACTTAGTGGTCATTATTTCTCCAATAACATGCATTATTCCTTGCTTAGCTAATCTGCAGCTTTCTGTACTATGATTCTGCACCATTTTCATTAAAATACTGTATTTGACTATACCCAGGATATCTGCTTATCCGTTGATTCAGCCACTGCTGATTCCGAGGCAGTTTTTGAGTCACTGTTGTGATTATAATGCATAACTTTGACTAACCATAAAAGTGAGTTAGCTTTGTTATTTGTCTTTGCTGCTTTGAACTTTGATAAACTTTGGATTTGATCTACCAATCTGCTGTGCTTGATTTGACACTGGTTAAGCTGTACCCTTGAGCATCTGTGCAGATTTACTTGCCTCTAGGCAGATGGCTTTGCACTGTCACTGACATATAGCTACATTTGGACTTCACTAATTTAATATCCTGAAGTTGGTATTTCACCAGAGTTTTGACATATGAGTGGAACTTCTTTTATATTGTGGAATGCAAAGCAATTGAGGCATTCTGGCTTCTTTTCAAAGAAATAGCTTTATTAATGAAAAACAACAGTCCCATCTGACTTCATGCAACAAAATAAAAGGTTGTGACAGTTTTTGGAATGTGAAAGCCTTTATAGTGCATGCTCTCTAAAAGATCTCTTGTAATTCCACCCCATTCTGTCAGGGATTTCTGTGGCACAAATAGAGGCTTCAATTGTCTTATTTTAAAATATATTTTTAGTACTTTGCTGCTGTATTCAAAACAGAAATGAAAAATACTGTTCACTCCCAGATTAGACTTGAGGATCACTATCACTGTCCTCTGTTAACCCACTTCTTCTGACGAGTCTTATCCATTGCTGATATTCTGGTGTCCAGTCATTAACTTATCAGACTACTATTGAACCTCATTCTTTCGTTTACAGGCTTTCTGGCTTTGTCTTTTTATATAACATGAAAGTATGCTTGGCAGCTATCTTACACAGGATAAAGGGGTAAGCACAATAGTCACTTCAGTTTACACAATAGTAAAAACATCTCTTAAAATAGTTCTACTCACATTTAAAAAAAAGTTGCAGTTTTATACTTTTGAGAAAAATCAGTTTAATATATAGTCTAGTTTACTTGTCAGGAAAATATATACTGTTTTACACTCATATCACAGGTAAACCACCATGACATGTTACATTTGAGTAATCATGGCAATAGGATTCCCAAAACACAAAAAACTCTGGAAAACGTTTCACTGAAAGCACTTTCGGTGAAATGCAGTGCAAATCCTTTTTTGTAGGGTGGAAGCCCCCATAACCCCCACCCCCACATGTGGGAGGACACTCTTATACCCCCAAACTTAAATATATTGAATCCAAGGTCATACAACAGTGGAGAAAAGGCAAGTCTCCACTATAGGTGAAAGTGCTTACCAATTTTCAAACTGACCTGCTCCCACATTTGATTGCCCCCCCCCCCAGCATGAAACAACCCATTTCAGAACTTGGCGATGGTCTTGACTGCCTGGGAACCACCCTCTGTATTGTTGTGGTTGATACTGGGGTGATGATGAATGCTAAAGATGAAGGCTTGAGTGAAATAGTCCACTTTTAAGGTTTGAATTTCCCCTCTTTTTGCTGATGCAAGCATTACAGTATGCATGGTTGGCCACTAAAGAAAAGTCTTTCTCCATAAAGTACTATCATAGGGACTCCAAACCCATTTGATGGCCAAGTCTTCATAATGAATTGTTGAATATCGTGTTTTAGTCTTATGTGATTTTCTATTAAATAGCAAATTGTGCATGTTTTCTTGACTGTCTTCTGCGACAGTACTGCACCCAAACCTGATTCTGCTAAACCTGTGTGCAATATAAAGATACTAGAAAAGTCAAGGGAAGCCAGGACAGATTCTCAGAACAGGACAACCTTCAGATACTCTAACTTTGATTGGTATCACACCCTTTGTAAGCTTGGTAAGAAGGGTAGGCAATGGTGGAGAAGTGCAGTACACATTCAATAATAACCCACCAGGCTGAGAAAGATCCTCAGCTACTTTTCGTCTGTTGCATTGGTCACTTCTGGACTCCCTCAGTTTTCTTATTTTGGGGCTTAATGGCTCCTCTGCCTATAACATATCCTAAATGCTTAACTTTGGCCATCCTAGTCTTACTTTTTGAGGGCACTGACTGTGATGTCTTCATGTTTGAGTGAATCTAGAAGAGGTATGAGCTCATTTTCTCAGAATGAATTATTCAAGTATGCTTCTGCATACAGACTTTGAGGATTAAGCACCTTGTCCGTTAGGTGGTGTAAGGTAACTGGCACCCCATGAATGTAAAATGGGAGAATGCAATAGGGACATAAACCATCTGAAGTTGAAAAAACAGTTTTCTTTTTGTCATCATTCTTTAATAGGATTTGACCATTGTAATCCATAGCCTTCATGATAATTGGGAATCTTACTTTCCCTAACTTCTAAATCTGCTCATCTGCTCTTGTAATTGGGTAGCTGTTGAATATAGTTATGCTACTGAGCTTCCAAAAATCACTGCAGAGCATGATGGCACTGTTGGGCTTAGGTAATAAAACTATGGGGGTGGTCCTCTCACTGTTTTACTCCTCATTGACCTCCATCACATTTTCTTCACCTCATCTTGAACTATTCTTCTTTGAGGATTGGGAATCTGGTAGGATAGATGTTCACCATTTCACCACATCTCTAGTTGATGTTTAATTAAACTGGAGAATAGCACCTTCCTCACTTCATGTTTTTGAGGATTGGATAAAGTCTCATCTACTCACTCCCTGAGTGATGATAACAAGTCCTTTGCCTCAGCTACCAAGCTGATAAGGACTGTATCTGCCAACTTCCATGGCTTAAGAATGTTTATGTCATAAATTTGCTCAATTTTTTACTAGGCTTTCTAACTCTGTAACCTTATTCACTTACTCTTTCTGCAACTTAGAGATTCCCTGCCACTTGGTCAGAAATGTATTATCACTCAAAGGTACAAAGACCAATACCAGGTGCCCATCCTGAGACTCCTGCCTTCCGACTTCCCTGTTATGTACTGTCTGTTTTGCTGTTTGTGCACTTGCCATGTGTCCATGCACTATTGACATCAATAGTGGTCATATTAAAGGAGTAGCATCCTCTTCCCATTTCACCTTAATTTTAACTAACAATATTCTTAAATGTCTTCCGCAGGGACTTCAAAGGGATTGAATACAACAGAAGCTTGAGGAACATCATGGATGACAAATGGTAAGTATAACAGTAGTCATTTCCAATTGTTCTAGTCTTCTTTCATTTTCCTTAATGCGGAGTTTAGTATCCTATGAAACGATTCTGCCAAAAAATCTGTTGATGAACGATATACAAAAGTCCTGAGTTGCATCCCTTCAAAGTTTTGATATAGTGGATGTGTAATCTTTGCCATAAAAAGAATTCCCTGGTCTGTGAGGACTTTCATTGGCATGCCCACAGACCGATTGTTTTCCTCTTAAAGGGATAAACACAATACCGCAGTTTACATAATAGCAGCAATACCACTCAATAGCATTATAAAAATTTTAAGAAAATCTGTTTTATACTCTTCAAGTTATATATTAGAAAAATTACAGTTTTATACCATTTTAGTTTATGAATCAGAAAAATCACAGTTTTGTACTCATTTCATGGGAAACCACTGCACTGTGTTACATTATACAGACAGACAGCTTGTTATCCCTCTTTATTCACACCTGTGGTTAGTGTCAGAGACCCTCTCTCTCTTTACATGGCTCTGGGTCTTCCATTTTATTCTAGATTTGAGTTTGAGGTTTATGAGTCCTGTTTTCTAGTTTTAGTTACCATGATTTTCCTTTTGAGCTCAAGAACATCTAGAATTACACCTTAAACCTCCTGTAGTAGACACCCATTGGGATATACGCAAATGATCACTTAAGGACTTAGTGATGCTTCAGCTACATGGCATCTGCATGCCTATAATGTTCTACTTTTAGTCTTTACTGGTTTATTCCACCAAATAAACAAGCTGTAGTAGTTGTAGATATAACACATTTGCCCTTTTTGAACTTATCAGTACAGTATAAGTAGATTTTCTAACCATACTTTGGAAACACTGAAATTAAAACCAAGCCTAATGTCCATAAATATTACAGTGCCTTTAAAATATCCCATACAACATTCAAATCAATGGGTGAAAATGTTGCACAGACAAACTATTTAGTAAAAATTACAAGAAAAAGTCAGTAAAACTACAGTCTTAAGTGTACAATAATTTAAACCTCCTGTAGTTGAGACCCATCAGACATGTGCAAATGACCACTTAAGGATACACTGATGTTTCAGCTACATGGCTTCTGAATGCCTATGACTCTTTACTTTTTTAAGTCTTTACTGGTATATTCAGGTTTCAGCCAAATCCATCTAGCTTCAGAAGCCTGACAGCCACTTTGAATTTAGTATGCTATACTGAATTTAGATCAGTATGTCATATGTCTCAGGCAGGTTAGTATTAATACAAAACATATAATTCAAAAATAGACATATACAGTTAAAATATGAAATACATGCATACTTTCCAATTACAACACTCAGGAATAAAAGCTAACATAATTAGAGGCAGTTGAGCAACACAGGATATGAGTTTTACTCAGTTGTACTTTCCATGTAGACAGTATGTACTAGGGTAGACTATGCATATTCATAACAATATCACATCTGAACTCAGATGGTTGTTATCATTTACAGATTACAATCAAAAGTGTGAACAATGCTTGCCTATGCTCTAATAGACACAGGATATGGAAAAACCAAAATCAGAGGCATTTTTGATAAACATGGATGTTTAGAGGCATGCCTATGTTGCTACAGTCAAGTCATGTCAGCAGGCTATGCCAAAAATTCATAGATGGCAGAAATACCTGCCAAAACGAATGCAAGATTCTACATGCCAAAACAATCAAGCAGATCAGATCAGCAGTCTAAATATATGCAACCATAACTGAATAAAAATTACATTATGCATGTGCATTATTGGCTCTGTGGCACAGCGGGATAAAGACCTGACTGTTATCCAGGTGTCCTATGTTCAAGTTTTGGGGTGAGCACTGACCGAATGTAACTTATGGTTTACCCATCCAGGGGGAGGGAGTGATGTTTTTCCAGTGGTAAAATTGCTCCCATGTAAACATGAGCTTGCAAGACATCAAGGACCATTAGAAGTAAAGATGAGGATTTGGTGCTCTGAAGCTTGTGATGGTAGCCCTTGGGGTGTATGTGTGGGAGCACAGGTTTCAGCAATAATACTGGTGCTCATATCAGTGATCACTGGAGTTAAGGCCATAACAGAAATGCCTCCATATCCTACTCTTTCAATGATGGAGGGCTACAAAGTAGCAATGGTGCAGAGTAGTTCTTCAGTCTTGGGACAATTAAAGTCCATCCTGGAACACAGACAGTCCAGTCTGTGATGGTGATGAGATGAAGCCAGAACCTGAGGGTCTATAGATAAGAACATCCTCCCTTGGAAACGCATCTGCAGGGGCACAAACTCCTTTATAGGTCTCTGGATAACAACTTCTTTCCAGTCATCTTTCACTTGGGCACAGGTAGGTTTCCCTGTTTATAAGCGGGAATGGGAATGAGGACATGAGAAGAGGGCCTGATGGTCAACTGACATGGAAGGAAAAACATTAGACTAAAAACTACAGTAGGAATAAAGGTGTACTTGCAGCAGTCTAATCTTAGAAGGAAGGACCCAGTCATCTGATGAGCACTATTAGCATCCATCTGAACTGAAGACATCAGACACATCTATGCCTCTAGACAACGCTAATATGCAGTTTTGGAAAAAGGCACCAACAAAGAACATACTTTGGATTAAATGAATGCCTCTAGTGAACTACCACATGTGTATCTTTGCAGTCCATCCAAGTAGACAGTCCTTATACTTTAAAAGATATTTCAGTAATGACAACTTTGCTTTCCATCATTATAGATGTTTTGTACACTTAAGTCTTTGACTGACTATATCATACAGACCATTATTTATTATTTTATTTATTATTTTACATTTGTTAACCAGGATGGTCCGACTGGATACATGTCCTTTTTCAGTGGAGGCCCGGGGAGAAAAGCTCCAACAGAGTTACATTGATAATTAGGTACAGTAAATGAGCTGAAAGAACTTAACAAAAACTTAGGCTATTTACATACAAGTACAAGACTGCCATTACTATTTCTGAGATTACTACAAATGTAACATTAATAACATATTAGCAAGGACAGTAGGCAGTATAATGACATAGAGTTAGACAGGATACATATTTCTTTATCACAGTATACAAAGTACTTATCATCTTAGCTAGTTGTTTATGTTTTAGTTAACGGCACAGAGCTTGTCTGGGTTTGAGCAAGGACATAGCTAGTGTGACTTGAAGTGGAGTTTTAGACTATTTTTGAATTGACTTAGAGAAGTTGCAAGCGTGATGTTATTTGGGAGAGAGTTCCATATTTTACCAGTGGTGTTGGCAAATAGCACATCATCACCTAGGTTGAGAGATTTAGTTGTTTGGACAAGGACTCTGTTTGCTGAGCGAAGGCAGCTTAGATTGGAGTAGGGAGTCATTACGTTTTTTAGTGCTGGGGTATTCTCAGGTTGTTTAAGGATTTTGAAGGCCTCTATGAGTTGGGACTGGTGAAGAAGGTGTGGGAATTCTATCCATCCAAGCTTTTTCAGGTTAGTACAGTGGTGTGTTCTGTAGGGTAGGCCTGTAACAAACCTGGCAATGTGATTATAGCAGGATGAGAGCTTGGCCAGATCAGATTTGTTAAGGTGAGTGAGGACAGGAGAGGCATATAGTAGGGTAGAGAGAAGGTGTGAACGGGCAGTGGCTGCCCTGGCATTCGGGGTAAGGAAGGCTTTAATTCTATATAGGGTCCCAAGTTTCTTGTTGACTGACTTAATGGCTTGGTTGATATGTATATCAAATCTGAGTTTATTGTCAATGTTTACTCCTAATAGCTTTGTATAGGTGTCTAGGGAGATGATGGTCCCATTATTGGATTTTATAGTGAAGTTTTCAGTCGGAGATCTATTGGTTGGGTAGAAGAGAAGTAACTTGGTTTTGTTTGGATTTAAGATCAGGAGATGGTTGGCAAGCCAGTTTTCGACTTTGGTGAAGCTATGTTGGGTGGTAGTTAGTAGATTTGCAAGAGAGGCATTGGAACATATTATAGTCGAGTCATCTGCATATTGAATGCAGGTGGCTTCAGGGATGACTGTTTGGATGTCGTTTATGAAGACTGAAAAGAGGAGAGGTCCTAATATGGAACCTTGAGGAACTCCTATGGTATTTGGTAGTAGGCAGGAGAGCTTGTTTTGCCACATTACTGCTTGTTGTCTCCCAGTGAGGTAAGCTTGAAACCAGTCAAGGGCTGGAGTATCTAGATACAGGGTTTTAAAGTATATAGAAGTAACTGATGGTTTACCATATCGAAGGCTTTCGATAGGTCCAGGAAGAGAGCGGAGGATATTTTTTATTATTCGGTTAAGATTAATGTTTTCAGTAAAAGAGAGGAGGGCAGTGGTTGTACTATGATGGGGTCTGAATCCATGTTGAGAGTCTGTGAGTAGTTTATTTTGGGTTAGATAGAGCATTAGTTGGTTGTGCATGCACTTTTCCATAATTTTGGCAAGTGGTGATAGTATGGCTATAGGTCTATAGTTGGATAGTTCTGTGGATGAACCTCCTTTGTGGAGTGGAATAACATAGGATATTTTCCAAATTGAGGGGATTGAGGCCTCGGTTATGGTTCTGTTAATTAGGATTGAGATAGGGTAGGCTACGACATCTGCAGCAATTTGCAGGTATTCAGCTGGCAGAAAATCGGCTGAAAGGGTGGTTGGCTTCAGTTTTTTCAAAAGGGATCTGATAAAGGATGTGGACACTGGCTGGAAGTTAAAAGAGAGTGGTGAGTCAGGTATAGTGTTTATAGAAGTGTGGGGAGGAGAAAGTTGGTTAGCTAATGACTGGATGGTTTCTGTGAAGAAAGTATTGAATGAATTTGCTATATCTTCTTGGCTCTTGTCAGATAATGTTCCTGGGGTCGGAGTAGTGGATTTGCTTGGTTGGAGAAGTTTATTTATGCCTGCCCAGTACTTTAGAGGGTTATTCTGATGTTTATGTTGCAGATTGTAGAAGTAATTTTTCTTATCTAGTATGATGGCTTTTTTAGTCTCATTTCTAAGTTGTTGGAATTTGATACGATCTAGGGGTAGTTTGGTAGTGCGCCATTTATCCCACGCTTTGTCTCTAGTTGTTATTTTGGTTTTGGTGTCTGTTGTTAGCCAGGGTGCTAGTTGAGTTTTAATTCTTATTGAGCGTTTAGGGGCATGCGAGTCAAGTATAGTAAGGAATGAATTGTTAAATGATGACACTGCCTCATCAAGGGGAAGTTACATGATTTGAGTTCAAGTTGAAATTTAGTTGGGTCAAAGTTTTTCTTGGATCTGATAGACCTATAAATAGGTAAGCTTGTACAATTAATTTTGTCTTTCATGATGTATGTGAGCAGGTGATCACTAAGATCATTAGGGAGAGTTCCAGACATATAGTTCTGGGGATGACTGTTGGTGAGTATCCAGTCTAGTATACTCACTTTTTGGTTATTGTTACCTGAACGTGTGGTAGATGATATTATCTGAGAGAATCCATGTAGGTTAACAGGGATGGGGTTGGACTGTGCTGTGCATTGGTTCCAGTCAATATTAACATCGCCCAGGACAATGGTTTCTTGAGGGTAGTTGTTGGCTATCCAATGTAGAATGACCTCTAGTGTTTCTACATTGTTCCCAGGGGGAATATAGGTGACAATTAGGTTAATGCCCTTATGATTATTTAGTAGAATTTTTAGAGCTAGTATTTCAGCGTTAGAGACCTGGGGAGGTTGTATAGGGTTAGTTATGATGTTAAGTGTGCTATTATATAAGACGGCTATTCCACCTCCTCTTTTCTTTACTCTATCTGCCCTAAGTATATTGTAACCAGGAGGCAGGATCTCATTGTCTTTGGTTGATGGCCGGAGCCATGTTTCAGATAGACACATTATGTTGGGGAGGTATGTGGCTAGTACAGCATGCAGGCTATGTATCTTATTGTTTAGGCTTCTAATGTTTAAGTGGCATATTAGGAGGGAGTTGACCAGTCGGTGGGAGAGTGGTGGGCTGGTAGGATTTTGAGTTAAGGTTGGGCCTGGATTAGGGTGGATGTCCCCATCTTTGGTTATGTTTTTTTCTTAGATACGCTAGTAGTCTAATAACTTTGAATAGTAGTTTTAGTTCATATTTGGATTTTGGTGTTGATTGGAGTGGTTTTTAGAAGCAAGTGGTTGGAATTTATAATTTTGGGGTAGTGTAGTAGTGGGCAAGTTCCATGATCAGTGGAGGTAGGGGGGTCTTGGTTTGACATTTTGGATAAGAGAAACCTACGAATGTGAGATTTT